>NW_008761236.1:0-639 GCF_000715545.1 Opisthorchis viverrini | reverse complement strand
AGCAATGACATTGCGTTGCCTAACTGGTTCGGTATTACAGAGGTTTGGGACTCTAGGTTTCTAGGCTTCTACGACTGTTTTCTACTCCTTCGTCGAGGTGGTAGGGTCGCACCATCTAGTCCAAAGAACTTTTGGCGTCATGTGTAGTCCGGCTTTAAATTGCCCTATACAACTGTACACGTCCAATGAGTGAATGCCACAGACTCCAACGGGCTGCTGAATATGAAAACGTGGCGCTTTGTGCCTAAAATATATAAATTTGAGCGAAAAAGCGTTGCACTGCAGAGGTTTTCATTTCTGAGCAATTTCATTACCCAAATCTGCTCGGCGCGGCACGTTCCAACTTGGTTTTGTTTTCTGGGGTTCAAATGTGTGAAATAAATATTTTACCGTTCAATCCATTTACAGAATACGCACGTGTCGTTTGTTGAATTTCCTCACTCAAGCATAACCTTTACGTGGTAAGCTCTGAATTTTGCACTCGGTTCCAATTTTGCACCAAGTCTCAAACCTGACACCAATGAATACATACTGCTCTCTGCGCGAAACTGGAGCTTCGTTCTGAAGCGCTGGAGAACGCAAACACAAAGAACCCAGCAACCTGGATGAGAGTTGATAAAGAACTTTCTTCGCTGAATG
>NW_008761235.1:0-639 GCF_000715545.1 Opisthorchis viverrini | reverse complement strand
GATCAGGTGGCTGTTGATCTGTTCACCAACAACAACAACCAATAACCTCACACGGGCTACCACTATTTCACCACATTACCGACCGACAAACTGCTTATGATCTAATACTCATTCGTATACTTACAGTAATCAATGGCCTGCAATCCAGGTAGCTAGTTGTAGTCCCAACAAATACCAAATGCCACGGTTTGGGAAACTGTTCTCTCGGTTAAGATCACTATGCGACCAACCTCATGTTGAATGTTCACCACCAGTCTACCGATTGCAATGTAACCACGGATGATCGGCTGGTTAAGTTCTACACGTTTATTCCACCGGAATAGCGTACAGTACGAGATGGGTCGTAATCGAGTCGGACGTGCAGACGTCCCAAAAACGATGGTTTCGGAACTCATGTAAGGATCATGTTGAGTGAAGTGGTGTGTGTGTTTTGTTTTAAGAATACGGCGTGCCCAACTGGCTATATTGTCTATCAGCATCTGGCCATTAAACGTCAATCCCTTCAGACTGCAGCATTCCGGTCGCCAGACAAGAGTTTAGCTGACCATAAGAAAGGTCGGCCAGTGGTAAGGGCGTTGCACAAGGCGAATAAAAGAAGCGTCTTCAAGTCAGTATCGGTGTTGAACACTGATGTCATGC
>NW_008761234.1:0-639 GCF_000715545.1 Opisthorchis viverrini | reverse complement strand
CCCTCTGGTGTGGACTCACAATAATAATCGAGCCGGGACAGGAAGCCAACTGTTCCCACTGGAGTGATGTGAACGCCAATAAGGTAACTATCATGCTTTCAGGTTAGATCCAGTGGAGCTTTTAGTTCAAGGACGTTTTGTCAATGCTAGATCAAGCACCATTCTCCATCAAAGGGCCACCCAACATAACATTTGTAAATGCTGTTACCAGACCCGGTCATCGCACTGGAATGCGCTGGAAATAGTTGAACTCACACACTTCTGAAAGGAACAGACTGTGAGTGTGTGGTAAGTACCGGTGCAGCATGGGCAACTAATGTAAAACATTATAAGGGGTCATCAGCATTTGTGCCTGAAGTGGACTGAAACCATATCCAAAATGCATATTAAGTCTTGTCCAAGCGATTGATGTGCGATGGTGACATGAAAACATAAATTCTTGGGAAAGCAACGATTCGTAGCAGGTTAGTTAGTTAAAGTTCTCAAGGCTTACCGTGACAAGCTCATTCGCAACTGAATTTTGCTTAGAGATTCACCTGGAACCTGGCTTAATCTCTCTTTTATGCTGGTTTCAAGTAGTGACCGGTGTATTATGCCCTTATATGAGTCCTGATATCTCGAATATCGTACCAACTGAAA
>NW_008761233.1:0-639 GCF_000715545.1 Opisthorchis viverrini | reverse complement strand
TAACATTGATGCGGAAATATCGCCACAGTCCCATTTATCTCTTATGAGGAAAGACCAACATTCGCCTTTGGGCTACGGATCATGTGGATGTATTGTTGAATGGCAGGGAGTTCAAATGAGCGCACAGAATTGATCGGAACGATAGAAATGTAGATGCTCTTCGCTACCGAATCAAACACGGTGACTATCATTCATGCACATTTCAGCATGGCACGAGTTAGCGTAAGTCGAGACTGGGAACGCACAAGCGATGGATCCGGTCTTAATTCCAGGATGACGAGAAGAAACGGAGCAGTCAACAAACGGCACATTGACCAGATGAATCACCTGAGTCACGTGAGGCCAACTTGAAAAGCTGGTTGAAATAGTCTGTTATGAACAACAACCATGGTGCCACCAGCGGAATTAGTGCGAAAGTGGTCACGCGAAATGTAACAAGTTAGAATGTGCTTACACAAGCAATTCTAGGGGCCACATCTTAAAGGAGATATTTGTGATTTTTGCCGGAGCTGTATCTTTTCGCAGCAGGTTCAGGAAGCCCAGGGCACCCATCCAGTCTATGACAGCGTCATTTTCCAATGAACTGGGCACGACCTTGCCAGAAACAGGGGGGATAACTACATATTAGGCATACTGCAT
>NW_008761232.1:0-639 GCF_000715545.1 Opisthorchis viverrini | reverse complement strand
AAACACTGACTTGATAGGCATACACAAATTGTAAACAAGGGAAAACTTCATCCACGTAACGTTGAAATTTCTGAGCTACATTTCGGAGACAAAAGGGCATAAATGTGAATTCGGAAAGGCCGAACGGTCTTGTGATAGCTGTTTTGAAATAGGCGACTAGTGCTAGAAGGGCCGCAGAGAGTCGTCGCCGTAACGGGCTAGCCGTCCAAAGGGGTTTGAAGGGCTGTAGGAACAAGGCGGTTGACATTTTCGTGCTTGATGACCGAAAGATTGGGAATGTCAGCACCGAGAGGGACGGTGCGCAACAACGAGCGGTATCCTGATCTCGGTCGATGCTTGTTGACATTCAGCCGTTGTAGGCTATTGCTCAAGGTATAAACTCTAGCCTGTAGTTGTGAAATGGAAGCTAGAATTGGGTCGAAATCTGTGGATGTATTGGGTGTAGGGTGGAGGACGAAATTAACTAAGTTGCTGGAATGGTTCTCATGGATTTCGTTCGCCGTTTGAGCTAGCTGCTCAAAGCTGTGGTCATCAGCAAAAGAACTGATGACGCGAGACATGGAGAATGGAAATTTTTTGAGCTAAAATTGTACCATGAATCCCACCGCTAGCTTACGGCCACAGGGGAGGCTGAGCATA
>NW_008761231.1:0-639 GCF_000715545.1 Opisthorchis viverrini | reverse complement strand
GATACGGAGCATGAAAAAGAGCAGTTTACGAGTGCCACCGATGTACGCATTCGTGTGTCCTCATTCGACTTCTCATCGGAATTATGATTGTGTGATTTAGTATTGGTCACTTTGCTTGTTAATTTTTCCGAAGGCGCTGATGAGGTTCTAGCCAACTACAAAATTGGTGAGTCCAAATCATTCCCTAATTTTTTCTCTGCATTACTCCCGTGCTGTATTATATTTATTTTTCACGTCAGCATGGCTTCTGGCTTCTGATAAAACACAGAAACCCGCAATGGGCAATGTTTTTCTACGTCAAGCCTGAATTCGGTGCCTGTGTGGCGTTTTGTTCCTTTATTTTACATCCATTATAACACTACGTGTTTCATCAATTGCATAATCGGTTTTTGTTTGAATACGAAAAACTACAAATACCCGCACTTGCACAATTCCACAGAATAAAAGCGTGGTCACGTGCTTGGACTCTCTTCTGATTTCGCTCGCGCTCGCAGCGGCCATTCGCGAGTCTCATGTACTAACACTGTTATCAAAACATTTCAGACAATCTTCGGAATCAATTATGTGGAAACTGTTCAAATGGCGATCTATGGACCAACATAATTCGATAATAGTTTATTCGCTGACCTGGGCCAACGA
>NW_008761230.1:0-639 GCF_000715545.1 Opisthorchis viverrini | reverse complement strand
TATTTGGCCCGGTGAGGAATATCCTGCAAGAATACATAATACAGCACGCTGGTTTGTCTTACATAAACAGAAAGTCCGATACCAGTTTGAATGACTTAGGCAGTAGCGGACTATTGTTCAGGACCAATAACACGTTTGAAAAAGCATGCACAAAGCGAATGGGAAAAGTTGACAGCCACCGAAAAAATATGTACGTCTTGTGCGGGCAGATTACTGGGTGCAAAGGAAAGTTAATTTAGCAAAAACTACAGGTTTTTGAAGTGAAGACTTTTACATGAAATTATATTGAGGAAAATAGTACTGACAAGAATGTTCATTCCTAAGTGGTGGTTAGTATGTCATAAGGCATGGTCATAATAGATATGGCTGGTTGCAGGGTTACGTAACATTTTGCCGGCACTTGTTTCTATTGAAGGGCGATTCTTCGAGGCAACTAAATGCTGCCCATGCATATCTACATACCACTTAACTGATAAAATTTATACTCAAACCGCTGCAAAGCTCATCAGTAAAGAGTGTTTTCGGAATCCGGGAAACCTTGTACACAACCTCTAAATTATATTCCATTCAGGCGGATATTTAATCACTTTCCAGTCAGTTCTGCTTGTGAGATCTACCGAAATATACGACTTTCGGCAC
>NW_008761229.1:0-639 GCF_000715545.1 Opisthorchis viverrini | reverse complement strand
GTGGAATTCTCGGTATTCCATGCTATATCGCCTTTCGTCCACACATCGTGCAGCACACTATCCAAACCGTCGCCAAATAATAATTCTGTCTACTGAGTCGTGGGTTTCATGCACTCCGGGTGGCCCGTAGTCTTAGCAGGAGGAACTAAGTGTGTTCAAACAACCTGAAACAGGATCGGTGATTTGGACAGTGAGTGACCAGCCGGATTGAAGCTATAAATCCTATTCGTGTGTACGGGACTGATTTTAAGATACGTTCGATGAAGCGGGATATGTCATGTAGTTTAGGTATCTCTGTGGTGGGGGTACTAAACAGTAATTTGAATGGACGCACTAATGATGATGGTTTCGAGTAGGACCAGTTTCGCCCATATAGGAGCTCGTCAGGTAAGCACAGTCCTCGGGTTTTCGCCATTTTAGGTCCTAATTAGACACGATGTTTGGGGATTGCGTCTACCTGAAGAGCCCAAAGAGGTTGAAACCGGCCCAAGAGTCTTCGTCAAACTTATCAGTAGTGCGTTCTGTCAAGAAAACGCCAAGTGTCTCGAATAACATATGAACAATATTAGGGAGCTATCTTCATGCATAAACAAGAGAATTGGCCGAAATGTGTTTGAATCTGCTGTTAAATTCAACTTA
>NW_008761228.1:0-639 GCF_000715545.1 Opisthorchis viverrini | reverse complement strand
GAGATTCGCAAAACATGGTGAGTTTGAGGAGATATAAAATAGGGTAATGTGCATTAATGTACACAGAAAGAAAAACTTGACGTCTGCTGCAATTAAGGTGATGACAAGTGATTACGTGGAGTAGGATAAAGATAGATTTGTACTTAGCAGGCTAGCGACCAGGGGCTGAGTTTGCTAACATACGATATTACATTACAAGGGATCTAGTAAAAGCCGATAAAAGCGCGTAGAAGCGTGGTATGGGAATCGGGTGCGTAAGGGCTGGCGAGAGTGGACTTCTAAGATTACTGGCTAATCTGGTGTTTATTGAGTGAGTTTGGTTATACCAGTAGAAAAATTGTGTGCAAGAGAAATAGTCATTAGTCCCCGAGGCATTGCTATCAGCCATAATCTGAAGGTGATGCATAGCGAGGAAGACTTTCGTGTCTACCACTGGGAGTGGTGAGCAGATGTATTCTCTGTTTGAATGACGGACCGGGCTTTGGTGCGGTGCAGCTCTGTTCTGACGAAGGCAGATACAACTATGTTCGCCGATGTAGGCCATGGGCATTGCAGAGTATCTTCGGGCTATCTCAAGTGATCTTTCAATTGTTTTACAGATGAGAGGCCAATTTTTTCATCTGTGGTTTATGACATTGC
>NW_008761227.1:0-639 GCF_000715545.1 Opisthorchis viverrini | reverse complement strand
ATGATGGCCGTCTGAGGCTACCGTGCCTTTTTGTATACCAGAGTGAGTGGAGCAAGAAACCATGGGCCGACACAGACTTGTGCGATTGCTCAGTAAATCAGAACATTACCACCGCTATTGGACACAAGCAAAGTTGAAGTTAAAAAGAAATATGCATAGAGCTGTTATCTTTGCAGTTTTACCTTGTGGTTGAGATTTGCGCCCATAATACCGAACAAAACATCGGAATAATTAAGGCTATTTGTCCAGTTGTGTCTCCGAAGAGGGCCTGAGAGGCGGTCATTTCGTGAGAAACCAGACGAAATCCTCGTCATCATGGGCTCAAAAGCAGGGTTCACAAAACTTGTGCTCGTAATTTGACTTCATCTTACCAGTCCATATCTACTCCAAAGTTGGGCAAAAGATTTTTGTTGCGAGAGCTTCACGTGGCACGCTTGACTAGCTTTCAATGGACAGATTCAAGTCAACATAATAGCATGCTCTCTTGATAGGTCGCTCGATGGACGGAAGGCTGCATTTGCTCGACTTGCAGGCGAATAAATAATAGCTTTGTTGCTACGTGCACACCCACCTGGTGGACATGCGTGAAGATCTCCACATGATGGCCATGGCTCCCTATCACAGCAATAGCCATGATAC
>NW_008761226.1:0-639 GCF_000715545.1 Opisthorchis viverrini | reverse complement strand
ATGTGTGAAAAGAACTATCAAATATCAAACTTACCTTTACAAACAAAACTGTCATATTGGAAAAAGTGTTGTAGAATGTGGAATGCTGGTATATAAGCCCCAGGGCCTTGAGTAAATTTGGCATTTTCTTGATCATCAGTTTCTGCATACATAGAGAGGAGGCGTAGATACAATTCACAATCGAACAGATGTGAACAAGATCATGAGCAGTGATGCAAAGAACCAAACTCACTAGATTTGTGTGGTTAAGTGGTACACACAGCTTCTCCACCGTTGAAAGGAATTTGACATTTTCTTTCGCCTCGTTATAAGCATTCGTGACCTTTTTGTCCAAGTCAACCCATTTCTATCAACAAATAAAAACAAAATTATTCCCATCGAGAAGTGACTACCCTTCTACAAACGGCTAAATAACAGTTTATTTTGAAAGCTCAATTCGCTAGCAACGATACTAAATAAATAGCTTAATCACAAGTTAACCATTATGGAAGAAGTAAGCGATTCATTTCAAGTGGAATAGATAACCTTATTCGGATATGGGTCGCACATACGGTGCGGGGTTTTGTGATACGGGACCTCTGTGATGGTCTAGTGATCAATTAGTTTAATGGTGGATAGAGGATGATCAATTGTGATCGA
>NW_008761225.1:0-639 GCF_000715545.1 Opisthorchis viverrini | reverse complement strand
ATGGATGTACGAGACAAATAAATAGAGTTGATTGAGGGGATACAGAAATGTTCGCTGCAACAAAAGGTCTTTTGGGCTTTGCAGGTAAACATCACTGATAACACCGCAACCTTTCGTACCATCTTGCATTTCGCTCTGTTATGTCATGTTCCGTCAACCCACAGCATTCTACCACACTGAATAGGGTCTGGAAATCAAATATGCTCTCGGAAGATGGTCACCTGACACGTATAGATAGAAGAAAATTGCATTCCGACAATTGTTCATCTTATAGTACGCACGCCTTTGAGTCGGCTGGATCAAACGATTTGTGTAAACGTATTTCGCGGTAACATCGTAGGTAACAGCGTAGTATGCAGGTGATTTTCGGGGATGGTAAAAACATGTTCAACATGGCAGCGGGACGAAGACCATATCGGTATCTCGGACAGTTCAATATAGAACCTAGATGAAGGCGTGACTAATGTGAGGGAGTGTCCCTCCACTGGGCACCTTCAAATGACATCTCAGAATAAGAACTTTCTCATGAAGTTAATTTAGTGGATGTCTACAGACTCATCCTCGTCGCGGTAAAATACATTTTGTCTAAATTCAGGCACTAAAATCTGCACCAAAGACTTGGGCCAATATATGGAGGTC
>NW_008761224.1:0-639 GCF_000715545.1 Opisthorchis viverrini | reverse complement strand
AAAAAAAACGGTTTAACTGAAAAACGGAAGCAACAGAAGGAAGAATCACATTCTATGCAATGGAAATAAGAGAAAAGGATCAACATAAGGTTCGCACATGAAGCATGGCTGGGTGCCAACTAAGACGGTACAATTTATGAAAACAAGTTAGCTTATGAGTATGAATAGGGTTACGTATCAAAATAGCTCAAAAGTTTTACTGTATTTAGCATTTTGAGATCCATAGCCAGTTGAAATTTAACCTAAACGTATCAAGCACCAGATGGCTACACGGGAACTTTGACGAGCAAACTGGTGGACCGAGATTTTTTGGATCGTTAACGTTGCTCACTATACAAGCTTCAATCAGAAGTGAGAACGAATGGTTTGCCGGGCTTTGTGAGCTTTTATTTTGGTGTGCAGGGATAGATATATTGAGACTATAAAACGTTTTTTTGTATGTCGCTCCCTCCATCCTAACTTTTGGGGCTTCCATGTTTGTGCCACGGCTCAGGTATTGGATTTTCTCTCACCCAATTTTCATTATCACGCCTCTTCTTTTCTATAGTCTATCATACCCGCTAGCTTAAATGGGCAAGCCCTACAAATAGCTGATCTTCGTCGGAGTGAACGGAATTGGCGTCTGCAATTTCTCGATCA
>NW_008761223.1:0-639 GCF_000715545.1 Opisthorchis viverrini | reverse complement strand
CATGCTCTTTTGAAAACAAAACATTTCTGGTATTCAGTGCTACGCAAACTGAACCATAATGTGATCAACATAGTTGTGTTGTACCAGCGACGCCGACCGAGAAAACACTGGTGTTACAGTCCACTGGGTTTTCCTTCCCGGGTTTCAGGGAACTGCACAGGCTTGGTATAGCGATGAGTAAGCTGCATTCACCAGTCCTAGTACTTCTTGAAGTGAGGGTGTTTATTAATAGTCCAATGCAAACTGATGGACTAGTAACCGAGAAAAGCAAATATTGTAGGGGGGGGGGGAATAAATAAAATGATTGTTTTTTCTGTATGGTGACGGTATTTCAGCTTTGGATAGGTCGTATCCAGAAACATTCACTGAGCATGGACCATTGTGATCGACGCGGGGAATACACGACCATTGCAAGGTCTCACCACTTTTGGCCCGAGCTAATCTTTGATGTTTGTGCTCTCTTGTACTATCACATAATGTTACGTCCGTTTAAAGGTGCGGGTTAATGGCTTTCTTATGGAGCAAGCTTTACACAAACGTTTAGAAAACAAGAGAACATCATCAATAGCTTATTCTATCTTCATCACTAGACGAAAGAACTAGGCTTTTTTCAATATCGTTAACCGTAGTCCTGTGAAT
>NW_008761222.1:0-639 GCF_000715545.1 Opisthorchis viverrini | reverse complement strand
AGGATAACCCTTAGGTAACCCTTAAAGTCGGTTTCAGACTCGCTGCATCGTATGTTTAACGCTGGCCTATGAAAACCCAACATTTGTTCATCCTAATTGTCAGAACAACAGTGTGATTGAAAACGAAATTACGCGCATTGAAGGGTTCTCGAATTCCGAGTGAGAAAAGGATACTCATGGAAGCCGCAATTTCAGAACTATAATAACCTGACTGCACGCGTTTCGACCGAAATTGTCCTATAGTTCACTCCTCCTAGCCCGATCAATAACAACATACCTGTGTAAATTTTTGACACCAAAAAATTCAGGCGACCGTGCCAAGTGTGGGTGGGTGCGAGATCACTGATTGCGCTATCGTCCTTTTTCCACTCGTGATGAAGTCACGTTTCCGTAGATTGCAGATATGTGAGCATACATAACACACGTTCGCACCATCAAGCTGTTTTTAACAGGTTCGCAACTTCTCGTGGGTGTTAACTCTAATCGTTGGATGATTCAGTTACAGCAGTTATCGCAGGTAGAAGAAACTTGAACTAACCTGGATTCTCTTCCAAAATGGCGTGAGAACAAGTAGTCCAATTGTAACCGGGGTAAGAGGTTAAGAGCACCGATTTTATCCATTACATTATCGGCCCCTCC
>NW_008761221.1:0-639 GCF_000715545.1 Opisthorchis viverrini | reverse complement strand
TCCTTGTTGGTGTCGGAACGTCAGCAAAACAAACTGCAAGTTCGGCGAACAGTACAACAGCCACCTGACGAACATGCAATATATGCACTGAGGTAACACTGCCTAACCTCCATTCATTTGAAAATAATTTAACCGGAATGATCAGTCAGGCGTTCTGGTTTCTAGCACGATCTCTAGGAAGTTTGGCTGCGCAAAGGCTATCCGTCCATTTTTCCTCTACTGAAAGCCGTCGTGCCTTTGAAGACATCCATATCACTTCGTTCCATTGATGCAATGAGTATACACGGCGTTTCGTTTCGTTTCAAAATTTGTCAGTTGACGGTTAACACTGAAAGGTGATTCGGGAACACGAAGAGGTATATTTACATGAAAGACGTTTCCACTAGATAAACGAGTAGGATGGATGATATATATGCGAGAGTGTTACCGGAGACCACCTCTCTTACAAAGCACTTGAGCGAGCGGGCAGAATGTTCTCGAATTCGGGTAAGTCCACAGAGTTTTTCAAATTTGTTGTGTCTTGTTTCTGGAAGAAAGCAGCCATATCAGCTACATCTGAACAAAGGGAAGAAGGATGTATCGGCCAACTGTTTGACTGCAAAGAGAAATTAGTTGAATGCCCTGGAAATTTAAAAAACG
>NW_008761220.1:0-639 GCF_000715545.1 Opisthorchis viverrini | reverse complement strand
CCCAGCTGCTCTGATGTTTGGGTTGGCGTAAGCGAAGTCCAACAATTTGCTCCCATGTGTCAGCAAGAAATTTAATTCTTTACAGAACGCCCCAGAAGCGAGACCGTGTTAGTGTTAAAACTTTGTTAAGAACAATCATGTTTGACCATCTCTTGAATCTCCTGGGTGAGTTAAACCTGAAAATGTGATGTTATTTTCAACGTGATGATCGACCACGGACAGCTGATTATCAGCACCAAACGGCGTCCAACGCCGCAAACCCTCTGGTCAGCAATGCATCTTGTGCGCGCTGACTGGCTCGTTGTGTGGCGGCGTTTTACTTTGAATTCTCATGAAATTTCTAAAGATTATTGATTTCTGAGCCAATTCTTATGAGCTTAAACGGGGTAGGCCTATAAATTCCCATACAAAGGGCCCTAGAGCTTGCCACAAATTTCGGATTCTTTATTATCCCTTAAATTAGGTGAAAAAATATTCCAAGTGGTTGAATTCTTATTTCAAAGAGAAGCACATGCTGAAGTCATGTAGGAAAAGCAGCTCTGATAGTCGGTGAGACAGGTTCCTGTCCTCCAAAGGTCCGTGGATCCCCAAATGGGATGCTGTACAGCCGCTCAGTTGCACTGCACAAATTGCGATACC
>NW_008761219.1:0-640 GCF_000715545.1 Opisthorchis viverrini | reverse complement strand
TGTCAAAACTTCGATTGTCAAAGTCCCTCTGGTTTGTTCTAGCAATAATCTTACCAGGCAGAAAATAAAATGATGCCAAGCGCTTGAACTACTTGCAATGCTACTAGCGTGTCAGTTAGGTGCCCTTTGCCTTTCAAAATTCGCCTCATAACCGGATTAAAATCTGTCATGCGTCGTTGGCATATTGTTACGTGTGCTACATTTTGGACTTTTGAAATGACTTCAAACTGTGGTCTTTTCGGAATATCTACTTATACGTTACGCGGATCAATGATAACCAGAGTGTTATAAAGCTTATCGATATATGAATCGAATCACTGAATAACATTCATGATATATATTGAAGGCGATTCACCTGTATTGTGTCCAGTGTTGAGACAACTTAGATCTATTATTCCATTGAAGTTCGGCTCTAGCATGATATTAGCCTGATATTAGACTGGACAACCGAGGTTTGTAATGTTCACGGAGCCATTAGCCGAGACCAATGAGTTTTGGCTGATATTTCGCTTCCGTCTTGCGCGTCTGTCATGTTCCAAGAACTACCGAGAAATTCACTGTAAGGAACTTCTGTTTTCATGAATAATAGTTTACGTTCCCACATTTAATTGAATGCAGCGACTACAGTATATTCATTACT
>NW_008761218.1:0-640 GCF_000715545.1 Opisthorchis viverrini | reverse complement strand
ACAATGTTCAGGGAGTACAAGTCAGTTTAGCTACGTATGTGCGGACTTTGTTCAAACTACTCCACAAAACATAGTCAGTCTAGATCAGCGAGCGGGATATTTCAGCAGCAGTTTATTATTCTTGGAGGAACACTACTAATAAGGCTGTTGGAAACTCTTCAACAGTCTACGACCGGTTTTGTTCTTTTTGGGGCCCATCATGTAAGCATAGTTCCTCTTGGTTGCGTCAGTCTCACGTTCTACTGGAACGCAAATTGCACTAAATCCTTAAACTACACTCATTTCCACGCCACTCTGGTTTTAGCGATGCACTCATTTGTCCCTGTGTCCCTGTGTCTGTTTATTCCATTCTACCTGATTATTTTGGGCCATGGTCTGTTAGTTTAGATTCCTCTCAGTTGATACATATGCTTTCTACTTTGAAGCACCATCTGGCTGCTGGGCCATACGAACTTTCCCTAACTTTTTTTAAAGAAGGAAAAGAATCTTTGTGTTCTGCATTGATTATGTTATTACTAAGTAGTTGGGAACAAGAAAAAGCTTTAGGGGATTGAGATCGTATGCGTGGTAAAAAAGTATCCGAATAAATTCTTCCTACCATAATGACATAAGCCTCATGCTTGTCGTAACATGACCACTG
>NW_008761217.1:0-640 GCF_000715545.1 Opisthorchis viverrini | reverse complement strand
AACCACGTAAATTCAACAGTAGAGGGTGTTGAAGAGTGCTGAATTAGTGGACAGGTTCCGTTTCGGAAAGTTGGCAGTCACCACGTTCATTAGTTCGCATTTGTATCCTCAGTGTTGCTTCATCTGTGGACTACGAGAAATGCGTGGATTGGTTAAGTAATGCGACTAGTGGTATTCAACGACAAATGAGAGTGAATAAATGTAGTGAAACTGATATTGATTTCCTAATCGATTTTATTTTAACCAGCGACGTATCCCACTGAAAGAACGGAGAGCGACCGTTCCACTGGTGATCAACCGGATGAATCAAACGAGCAAAACGTTCAGGAAGGAGGTTACAAGTGTCTGGTGTGCAGTAAATCGTTCCCATACCCGTCGATGACTAGGAGACACCAACAGGTACACGGTAGAGCTGGGAAATTCAGTTGTGGATTGTGCGAAAAATCGTTCAGGATTGACCGCCGTCTTCAGCATCATATGAGTACTGTTCACGGCAGTGAAGTCAACCAGCGTTCCAGAACATCAAGTGAACTAGTGCGAGAATCGGAAGAAAGAGGAAATCCATGTCCCCAATGTGGAAGATGCTTTTCAACTTGGGATAATTTGTGCCAGCATCAGCGATCGGTCCACCAAGGAGGAA
>NW_008761216.1:0-640 GCF_000715545.1 Opisthorchis viverrini | reverse complement strand
GACACTACTCTACCAAATTCCCCGGAACACCCTCAATATTCTGAAGCCTGCAAAGAATAAGGTAACATTATCAAACCGGAAAACCGAGTCTAACTATATTTGCGAGCGTAGTGCAAAGTGGTGACAATTCGGCATCCGACAGAGCCTGTTATTGAAAAACCATCGTTGTAACCGCGTATCCTGGTGTCTTGGCAGAATAACTCGCCGGATCGGAAATGTCACCGATGATGTTGACGTGGGTTGCGAATCTTGGGTTCGTCATGAAAATCAGTCGAAAGAAGGTTACTAGCAAACTAACAAGAGATTGAATGAACAATTCAATAGAACATCTCGATATGTGAACAGGGAAGACAACAGACACTCAGTTTGCAAAACGGCTACCAGAAGCGCTTGTGTTCCAACAGTTGCAAAGGAAGGCACTGACGAGCATTCCAGTGGCAAACATTCACGTAATCCCGAGAGAAAAATCTTGTATCACTTAAATTCAAAGATGAGGGGATCCAAAATCCGAACGTAAATAGACTACACAGAACTCTTGTGATCCCAGGGTTTCATCATTCACCAGCTCTGCAGAACCGCCCTCTGTTCAAATGTAAAAAACCTGCAGATCCTTTGGTTAGGAGAAAGCTTCACACGCGAA
>NW_008761215.1:0-640 GCF_000715545.1 Opisthorchis viverrini | reverse complement strand
GAGTTTGTAGCGTGGCTCAAGTCATGCAAAGTAAACTCATCGACGGAGTTGGAGGCGTAACTGAATGCATCCACTCAGTATGTGATCACTAAACGCACCCAATTTGATCGTACTCCGTTGTCTGGGGTGTGTGAAAAATCATCATGATGGCAGCTCGATGTTCAATATTCAGTCCCGTTTGTAAAAAAAGAACCAACTATCGCAAGCGTCACATTCCGCCTCAGCCAAGAATGGATGGGTTTAAAAGCACTCTTAGCGAACAACATTGCTCTTTCGGTAAGCACTACAAGTGAACACGACAAGATGGTCTACCAAAGAGCCTTGTCTGTCCAAGGCTGTTTGGAATTGCACGGCTGTTGGATCTAGGAAACGCCTGACTGGTGACGTCATCGTTAAATGTCGGTCAGCCGAGTTGTAACACCTACAGTGATACACCGATGTAAATTTGATTACCTGCCTCGTTCAACCAGCCGACCAGGATAGCTTCCTTAAGCTTTTCATTCAATTTTGTCGCATATAGCGTTGCAGTAACATGTTACAATAACACCCCACTAAGCTCGTTACGCAAACAAACTAAGGTGGCCACAGAATTTCGTGAAAGTCAATGATTAATGGACGGTGTTAGGGTCGTTACGGAAAA
>NW_008761214.1:0-640 GCF_000715545.1 Opisthorchis viverrini | reverse complement strand
GCATCGATGCTGAACACTGATGTCATGCACACAAATGCTTGACGTACACATACAGAAGGCTGATGGATCCGTGTGATCTGTATGAATCTGCCTCACTGGATCCGTATGATCACCTCACACAATAATAGTTACACATTAGTTCAAGTATCCCAGAAAATCGATTGACAGAATAGTGTACAGTGTGTCATACTAGTCAGGAATACAGAAATGGGCCCGGGTTGTCGATTGGTGTCCCAACCTCCTGTAGCACACGACACGCAGAAAAGCGATTTAACAGCACATTCCCTGGAGTTCTGTCGTAACACTCATTTACCGAAAATGGTGTATAAATCTCGAAATCTCTTGTGCTGCCGAGAAGCTCAGTGGGCTTCTCTCTTGAACTTATAAATGTCCAGTTTACAGGGTTATTAAAGAAATCCCACGGTTTTCTAAAGACCACCGCAAATTTGCTAGAAATACGTCACCGTAAATCGGGTTTTTGCACGGGATTTCAAGGTCATGAAATATATGAGTTATTATCTAGAATTGGACGACTTTGCGTGTGCACACCGACTTAATTTTTGCAAAAAACTAAACGTCAGAATTGTGAACTTCTGTGGTAAATCTTATCCCCATAGGCTAAGTGGTTTGCGGAGGGACT
>NW_008761213.1:0-640 GCF_000715545.1 Opisthorchis viverrini | reverse complement strand
AAGGTTGCCAAATCAACCACTAGTAAACATACCCGGGCTACTAATGTATCAACACACTGAAATACAGTTTGCATGGTCTCGACTGTGATCGAAAGCCAGTCACAAGGCCGTTAAGCGAAGCATAAGTCAGAGCTTCGTGTGATCCGTAGGTTTGAACTCGCTCCCATATAGAACGGATAGCATTTTCAACTCTCCTATTTTCGGAAAATAATAGTTGCGTTCAAATGCTATGCAGCTCAAAACGTGTGCAAACAACTCGATCGAAAGAATTCGCTAACCGTTACTGCTGAAAACGCTAGGCGAGGCTTGAGAACGCATTGATGCGGTTCTTTAAATGATTTTTACATTGCTGAACTCAGCGTCAAAAGTGTGTAATCACTGAACGACCCATCCTCAACGAGTGAGGTGTTAGGCATTGAAGATGCTCATGGGTCCGTTTAAAAGCAAACTAAATGGCCGGTAGCCAACTAAAGTTACAAAACCTCAGGATGGTTGTTTTTTGAGGACAGAGTCTAAGTTTCAACCTGTATTATTGCCGAATTTGAAAAGGAAATATAATGCACCACTGATCATCCGGTTTAAATTTGAAGTGGTTACTTTTCCCGCCTGACGAGTTTTTACATACTGTAAGATGAAGCGT
>NW_008761212.1:0-640 GCF_000715545.1 Opisthorchis viverrini | reverse complement strand
TCCACACTCGGCTTACGTGACTTTTTAGTAAAGACAGTAGATGAGCAATGTGAGACTGTCCTTTGAACTACCGCACATTAGGCTCAGTGAGGTCACTTATTAAAAGTGCGACCAATTTTATTGCTTAATTTGGTTACGTCGACATCGAATGGAAATTCGTACTTCAAAATGATCGTCTCCAGAATCATAGAATGGAGCGCGAGAACCGGTTACGTCCTGAGTCAGCCGGTTCGATGGGGTAATTGTAAGAAACTAACAAAATACTGTGGTCACGTAAGACAAATATACATGATAGACTGATGCCACGTAAAAATTTGATTTTATGACGTAATTCACATATTGCCTTCCAGTGGCCTTTCAACAAGTACCTTACTTTGCTCGAATCCAAACACGTTTGACCTTTTGGATTCGATAATCCAGGCGCATCCACCTTGAGCTGGTGGAGGGTCGATGATAAGCTCGGCTTGCATACCGGATATTAGGATTCACCTCCCGGTATTTTATGACCAAGCGTAAACATGCTGAAAAGATTTTGTAGAGGCAAAAATCCTGTCCAATGCTACCCCGATTTGGTAGTGTCGAGAGAATAGAAGCACTGTTTGAACGGAAGAAGTATGAGTACACCGTCGGACAAAAAGTG
>NW_008761211.1:0-640 GCF_000715545.1 Opisthorchis viverrini | reverse complement strand
TTTGTTATTTTAAATATGTTTCCAACTTTACTTCTGCGCCCAAGTTCGGAACTATCCTTCGGCAGTTCCGATGTGACCGGCTTAATAATGTTCACCACAATAATAACAGGGAATATAATGTCACGTGGTATTGGCCGGGTTATTTCAAGGCTACTTGGATTCGAAGACGTTTATTTGGAGGAATCAAAGCAAGTCACTTCTGCTCTGTATGCATACGTCGTTAGTAAGTGATACGGTGCTTGACGTAACTTTCTGGCTATCATTTGCTGCATTTTAGTGTTTATGCTGCAGGTTGTCAAGCAGCAGTCTGGAAATCTGGTAGGGCGTTGGATGCCGCAAACCCTGTCGTGCTGAATCAGCTTTGTCACATGCGTGAGACAAAATATTGTGGAGCCATTTGCAGTAGCTTGTTGATTTTCATTGGCAAGCGTCTGTGGTTAATCAAGCATGTGCAAAACGTTCCGCGCTAGTCCGTTATGCTTCATCCCTCAATGACAGCCTTCTTGAGGATGTTAATGAAATCCTCATATCAGTACACGGCATTCTCTCTGCATCCGATTGCTGAGGGTCATCAAAATGCCAAGCATTTACGGGCAAGATCTCAAATATAATGTTATAGAATGTGATGTTACATGTTATG
>NW_008761210.1:0-640 GCF_000715545.1 Opisthorchis viverrini | reverse complement strand
GGGACCGACCAGTTTTCTGGCAAACGAAAATTAGAGGGCTGTATCTAGAGAGGCCCGTTTAACACGCAACTGAATGTCAGTTTACCTTTTATATCCCGATATTGCATTTTGTTAGTACATTTGTTTGCTCAATGAGTTTGGACAGTGTACGACCCGCATTGTACTAGTTTGTACCACAAAATTCGGTCTGTCATTCTTCAGAAGACAGGATGCAGAAATCAAATGTCAGCGTCGAGCAATCCCAGAAGAAAATGAGGGCTATGTAAGACGTAATTTGGTATCTGGAAATCGCTGGTCAATAAATGTTGCCAGGTGAGTCGAATGCCTGAGATTCTATCAGTCACACTTTCACCATACAAAGTGTCTACACCTGATTCTTTGGGACAAAAAGGCAAGAAGGTAGTGTAGTGAGAATTAGTCCACTGTACTAATAGTTATCCGGTGCATGACAGTACCAACTTGATCAGCACTGTCGGATATTTGCTGAGACCCTTGCATATATTTAGTAAGGTTAATCAGTAGCACTGATTTTTTATGTTCATTCCACTTTCAAACAGACGCAACACGATATGCCTCAGCGCAACTCCGGTACCATAACAGAAACTTCAAAATAAGCGTATTCCTTACCTTGGTGTCGCCG
>NW_008761209.1:0-640 GCF_000715545.1 Opisthorchis viverrini | reverse complement strand
CGAACAGACCAACCAAACAGCACACCCGATCGACCTACATTCCACAACATTGCTGGTACGCCAAAATGTAACGTCCCACTTCCCATCATGAACATTTTCTGCTTTAATTGCCTCGGGGTTAAAACCACTCGCATACGTCATTTGATCTCACCCACGGCTACGTAGCCTCCGTTTACCTGCAGGTTTCAGAGTTCACTTCCATTCACTCAGCATTTACCGGTTCAAATTACTCCTAACTGGATGTATCTTACTAGGGCATTTGGATAGCAATCGTTGAAGGGTACATTCTTCCATATCATTACGCAATGGTGCTTCTCGAAGACACCCGGGTGACTGGCGTTGATGTATTTTTGATCCGCATGAATTACCACACATTCTACTTGGCCATCAAAGCGCAATACAAGTTTCCAACGCACCATCAAGGATGTCAATGGAAAGTTTGATTTCTTCAAAACTCCATACCGAAAATGCCAGAAGCTAGTGCCAAGAACACTCACGAGTATATACAAATGCTGAGAAACGCTATTGAGGATGCACCACTACGGTATTTTCAGGAACATATCAACTGAAAGGGCGTTTTTTTTACCAAGTGGCAAGACTTGGGCCACTCCTGGCCACTCTCTGTCTAGAAACCAACCAT
>NW_008761208.1:0-640 GCF_000715545.1 Opisthorchis viverrini | reverse complement strand
CTTCACACTCCGATCGCAGATGACAGTACAACTTTACCTCCAGGCCTCCTCGTATTAGGAAATCTCGGAATACTCGCACTCGCTGTTCTTCGTCCTGCTGGTCTCCGTTTGGTCTTCTGGCAGAGGTGAACGTATGGGAACTGTGTTCAATCCAGTTGTAGCTCGCAGGATTGTTGCAGTACATAAGGGCGACCACGACAACCAGTGATAGCTTTAGGTCGGGCTTCGTAGGCAAACCAGGCTTAATTATCCGGCAGATGTATCTCGCTGAGCTTTGGAGTTTTATTTCTTCGGTCTCGTTCAAGATTAGTTGGGCCGTATGAAAACGATTGCGAAAATCTAGCACAATGTTCCGAAAAATTCCAGTTACAGACATTCTTCAAAAGGTCACAGGATAGAGTTTGGCTATCGAGCAATCCGGGGGCTCACGCCGAACGTTGCACCAGGAAGAGGGTAGCTGCAACACGCCTGTACAAAATGTTCAAAGTAATCTTAAGAACTGGCTACATAAGCGTCAGACATAGGGTTATCTTTCAAAATAGACAATCGAAGGAGTAATAAGGTAACCTACCTGAGCGACTGCACTCCACCCTGGAGAAGATAAGTCACCCAACGTGTCAGTATGAGCTGCACTGATGCG
>NW_008761207.1:0-640 GCF_000715545.1 Opisthorchis viverrini | reverse complement strand
ACCATTCACAGACAAGCAGCACTCTGACCATTGGCTGGATTGAAAAGAGCGCGACATACATAAACTGTAAGCCGCGAATAAACCGGATGCCAGAATGTTGAGCACAAAAACTGGAAGTGTTCACATTGCGTTAATATGTCTGATATTTTCTAACAGCTATGGTCAAATGACAGAGATTTGTCATAATCTTCCGCGGTATCATGAGCTTTTCAGTCGTTGTAAAGACGGTCGTGTTAAGTGGGATGGAATAATGCAAGCCAAATATATGTTCACAAAGATCTCATCACTGGATATGAAAAATGAATCCGAATGCAAAGAAGCCTGTTTACGTAACATCAAGTGCACAACCGTCTTGATGGAGGTAGATCATTGTGTAACTTGATTAAAGCTTCGATTAGCCGATGCTGGTTAATTTTTCTCCAAGATATGTATGCTCAATCATGCGCTACACGGAAGGAATAGCAAGATCTAATGAGATACGCTACAGAATGAGTACGATGACATGCTGCGGTAAGTTAATTTTTGACGAAGTTGGTTAAAAGTCAGTTGGAATTACCCGTATTAAATCAGGTGAATTAACCTTAGTCGAGACGTGGTTGAACCCGTCAGTAATGGAATTTTTCAACTTGGTGTGCGGCAT
>NW_008761206.1:0-640 GCF_000715545.1 Opisthorchis viverrini | reverse complement strand
ACTTTGAAACATCGATTTTGATAACTTGCACGGATGTATTGATAACGTAGTGACTGTAGGTTATGTCCATACGTGGCAAAGCAATCCTGCTCATTAATCCAACAAACAAAAAGCATTACATGCCGCTCTACTTTACTGTCAAATAAATCCCTACATGTGTAAAATCAGCCAGAACCAAAAGACAATTATATTACAGCGGATTGTCACAGTAACTGAAAAAGAATCTGACAGAGCGCTTCGAAAAGTTACGTTATAGCTGTATACATAATACAAAGTAAACATTTTCGAGATCTTATGTTTCGCGACATTATGGATGAGCGTTGACGGTCATATGTTACTAACCGGAATCTGTTTGAAATAAAAAGGTATGAAATGTTTGTCACTGATATCTCATTGCTGCGGCCACGTTCTCTGTTACGAGAAGAGAAACAAAACCAAGTCTCTCGATAATGCACTGTTTGTATTTTTGAGGCTGATTCAAACATTGCGGGGACTGCAGCACATCAAGTCAATTGAATTGCTTTAACTCATGTAGGTGTCTGAAAAATACACTGACGTACTCCAAATGAGTGCATAAGAACTAACTGTTTCAAGAATTACCATCTGCTAAGGTAAAAATCGTATTTTTGTATTTGAGATG
>NW_008761205.1:0-640 GCF_000715545.1 Opisthorchis viverrini | reverse complement strand
CTAAAGCAAAACGGGTATGGACATGCTCACAAGATCCGAAAGCATCACGACAAGGGTTTAGGACCTTCTAGGTGTACCAAGTTGTTTCAGCTCTACAGTCACAAAAGCGGGTTAGAAATCTTTCGTTTGAAACAGCGAAAATAGAGGTGTGCTAAAGTGGTTAAGTCCCAGATCGCCTGTTCTCCTGGTCGTCCACGGTAACCGACATTTAGAGGGGTATGTCATGCCGATCTGTCTGGCTTTCCCCTGCACTACTTTCATAGTTGTCACACTGAATACTTCCTGTAGGCGTTGGTAACTGAATTCTACTCACAAGACCGCCTGGTTTTGTCAGTTCCAATCGTGATTCGAACTGAGATCTTCCAACACACTGATCGAAGTGTGAAGACCACCTGAAATCCACATGAAGCAAGAAATTCAAATGTCTGCTCCAGATGTGTGCCCATCTAACCCTTCTTTGAAATGAATCGTAGTGTGCATAAGATGACTGGAAAGATCCGCGATGCTCTACTGCTGGATATGAATAGTAACCGAATATGGCATCCAACTCTTCGGTAACATAACAAACGCCCAGTGATGCATAATTTATGAAAATATCAGTAGTTTATATATTTTTACTAAATGTTGATCAGATAGATGT
>NW_008761204.1:0-640 GCF_000715545.1 Opisthorchis viverrini | reverse complement strand
ATATATATATATATATATTATTGCCATCCGTTCAACACATAATTGTCAACCAAAACATCCCTACCATTATTGATAATTTTGTTGTATTGGACGAAAGGCTTTCTTCTTTTGCCATCATAAATATTTATCAAGATACGTTGCGCATCTTTGCAGTGACTGCAAAACGAAATAGCACATTGTTCTTCGTAAAATGGCATGCTCAACATACATGACTGCGAGCGGTGCCGTTTGTTGCCCTCCACTTGCATTGCTTTGCTATTCGGTATGCCATAACATGCCTCCAATTGAAGCACTGAGTTGTCACATCTGGGTGGAAGAATACTACTCTCGCGCCTGGATTCGTTTTGTTTATCCCAGACTATAAATGCCACTGAATATGTGGACTGGAAGTTGTCGAAATCGTATTTGTACTTTTGATATACCAGGCGGAAAACTTTGTCCTTATTGGCGTTATCGTAAAGTTTCCTGTCAAGCTGAACTTTTACCCAATTTTTGCACAACACACCATAGTTTGATTCAGTAAATACCATCAACTATCTAACAGTTTACGGGAACACTCATGGGATGTTCAAAATAAGAAGTCAGTATCTCTTATATCAACATGGTCATTCCGTTTTCGTGCGCCGTAAACAAAACCATT
>NW_008761203.1:0-640 GCF_000715545.1 Opisthorchis viverrini | reverse complement strand
AAGGAGATATTGCTCATTTGGCAATAGCGACAGAACTGAAGTCGCAAAAGTTCCCGTTAGCTTACACTTCATCACTATGGGCTATTCGTCAAGCAGAACATTTCTGACCTCATCCATGCACAATTCGCAGTACAGTCATCAACAAACACCGATGCGTGCAAATGTGAACTCCTACATTCTCCACAATCCAGGCTTCAAATTCTCCACCTGGTTATCCTGTTAGATATAGCTTCGGACCGCAGCTCCAACGCAGTACAAATAATGAAATTTTGAGGCCATTCTCGCTGTAACGCCACTTGGTCATCTACATGTATGCATGCCAATAGAACAGACAGTGACAGATGGACAATTTGAGGACTGGGACGCTAGCGCAATGCTTTGAATATAGCATTGATCAACAATCACGGTACTAGTTGTTTGGACTGGCTGTCAAGAAGACCACGGGTTTTGTGCAGTCGAACAAGAGGATACACAAATGCAGATTTCGAATTACTGACATCAACAGAGGGCACTCGACCATTAGGTAAGCGGTTGGCAGCTGGAACCCAAGATGCTCTCTATCCCCTTCGACGCATCGCTTCATCGAGGAAGGGCAATCAGTAACCGTGTGGGTCCATAACAAGTCCTGGTCCTGAATTCA
>NW_008761202.1:0-640 GCF_000715545.1 Opisthorchis viverrini | reverse complement strand
TAACACTTGGTGATCCACAAAATCTCTTGACTAACACCTAACACAGTTTTGGCTGGACTTGGTTGATTGATTTGCCTTCCGCCCTAGGACTCGACCAACTTCGTAAGCTGACGAAACTTCTGTGTCGAAAGTGAAGCGTTGGCCAGCAACAAATCCACCGACCAAAAAACTTAACCTCTCCGAAATGATGATTGCCTAATCGGTTCCAAATAATTTCCAATTAACCTTTGGTCACACCTTTATGTAGATTGAGTCATTCGTTTATGACGTCGCACACGTGGCTCTTGTGACAGCTTGTAAGTATGTTGATCTTTTCTGTAGCTCAGCGAACTGCAAGTACAGTTTCCTCCTGAATAAATTAGGTAGCTTTTACAAATGCTAAATAACAGTGAATTAGTTTGACATCCGAATCGAGTTAGCACAATCGGCTGGCCAATCAGCTGATATTATGTCGAAGCGTATCGTTGTTTTTGCCCAGACTTATTTTAGTAATGCCAGATTGTGCTTGAATAAATTTTACAGTCCAAATGACCCAACTGCCTTTGGGGGTGAGATGGTCAAGGACGCGAATTTACTAAACGGTAGGTCTTTGGTTGAAACCCTGCCCTCGCAACTCGACTTCTCCTGTCTAAGCTTGGGC
>NW_008761201.1:0-640 GCF_000715545.1 Opisthorchis viverrini | reverse complement strand
GATCAATTACATACTAATGCACCCGAGCTCCCAGTATTCCAACTCATTCGACAAAATTTTGCGACCTCGCTATTCACATGGATGGTGTTCTTGATGGCTTGGACCGGTGAAAATATTTTCTTTCATGTAGTGCAAAATTCGGAGTGTCTGGTTTCATTCAGAACTTGGGTTAGTTCACTGTTGAAATCCCTTCCTTTGTGAAGGATCGTTTTGATCTTTCTTGATAGTATGTGGGGTGTGGAGCATTCAAAATAAGTTTAACATACCAAACTAGAATGAGGTCAGCGTTCGGTGTTTTTAATGGAACAGCTTTGGCTGATTTGCTGTATTCAAGCACTGAACCATCAAAATTCAGAAAGCTAGTGATTTTGCCTCGTGACTCACACACCTTGATGAAGGTGGCGTGGATTCTTCGCCTAGATCGAAGCAGGTTCGATTTCCCGAAGGTTAATGGGATTGAACGCTTTATAAATACAGACGATTGTACATAATGCAGAAGCGCAGCTGATAGTCAAACAGCTAAGTATTGTACGCGCCAAAAATACAAGCGACCGCTTGGCTAATAATTTCAACACTTGACCGTTCCGCGACAAGCAGCTGCGAAAGGTTGGTGAGTTCGAGACCTTCTGAAGATTTGTGA
>NW_008761200.1:0-640 GCF_000715545.1 Opisthorchis viverrini | reverse complement strand
TCCGACGCTCAAAAGCAAGGATCTTATTACGGCATGTACAGTCATACACACGTGAGAAGTAGATCCGTGCACGTCAGGAGCCCCGCCCATCCAGACTCCACAGCCCCGATTTGGATCGACTCAAGATTTCGTCCTTCTTTACCTGGTGTGAACTCTCGCAGATGCAACCTATCTATACACTTGAGCCAGTTTGGCTTAAATTCACTTTCTATACCTATTCGTATTTTTATCTTTTCGTAGATTTGTTAAAATGCTGGGCTGGTTGTCTGGAAGCAGTGATGAGTGACCTTTCTTGTTAGTCCACGAAGATTTCAGCACTCGGGTGTGCTGGCTCCATCGGCGGTATGATTACTTACACTTAGAAACGTCATCCATCCTCCAATCACGAGGTCGACGACTATGCTGAAAGACTTATGCAACTTCAGCACAGACTGACTTCGCTTACACGGTGGAATCTCGTCCGCGGCTTCGAGGTCATCTATACATATGCTACTGATGAGGCACTCGAGTAGTCTATGGTTTGGTGTCCAAGCTACGCCCCTCCCAGCTGATGGAAGGTGAGGTCTATTACGGAAATTATGGAACTGTCTTGCAGTGTTCGTTTACTATTTGTAATAGTCAGTGAATATCCAGGAAAGTT
>NW_008761199.1:0-640 GCF_000715545.1 Opisthorchis viverrini | reverse complement strand
CTGTGGTCCCGAAGGCATGGTTATAAAGCCCATTCTAGAAATTCGACACCGTACGCCTTCGTTACATGTGAACTCGTCCACAGAGTCGGGAATCCCTCCAGATCTACTTGACTGGGCCACTGCTCAATACATCCGTCAGATCGTTGAAGGAATGGGACCACCGGCGAGAATTTTGTGTTACAAACGACCAGAGGTTCTTCTTTATATGGAATATCTGGCGCGCATATTTCTCGACTCTCAATTTGTGGTTATGCTGAGAGATGGGCGAGCCGTCGCAGTTTCTAATGAGAGGTTAGTTTCAGTATTCAGGGAATTGTTAGTACACTCCTTAATTCATCTCAAATTTATCGCAAAAGTGCACATAAGTTACAAACGTCATGTCTACTCAAACTTTTAGTCTGTACTTTCAATTAGATAGATATTAGATTAGATATTTTGTTATTTACATTGGGTTTTGCCACGAAGTGTATACTATATTTTCAATGGATGGCACATTACACGTAATATTTTGATGAAACGTATTTCGATCGGTTCAAAAACAGTGAACCACCAACCCTGAAATTTTCCTCGATCTACAAATTCATACACAGGAGAACAAATCAACGGTCAATGAATATTGGAATAATACTGATTTGATGGT
>NW_008761198.1:0-640 GCF_000715545.1 Opisthorchis viverrini | reverse complement strand
ACCGATGCTTTGAAAAGCCAAATGCCACTGAGTTCGCTTGAAGGGTTCGATTTATTAACAATGCAATAAAATAAAGCGTGAAAACCAGAAACCTCCAATAGTTAGGAGATTCTGTCTAACCAGTGATTACAACGTTTAGAATAGACCGCTTTACACCAGCTCCATCAGCAATCGTTGTAGTGCGATTCCACGCAAATCGCTTGCTTCTTACAGTCACCTCATACACAAAGCCATCTTTGTCACACGTTCTAAACTCAGTCTCATGGAGTAAGTTGCAGAGCAACATGTGGGCGAGAAGGAATTTCTAAAAGCAACCAAGTTGATGCGTAAGTAAATTTTTTCAATCCCCTCTTAAAAGATCACAAGTAAACAAGTGAGATCAGAAAACTGACTTCCTTCAGCCCCACAGCAGATGAATCTTGTAAATCTCGCTCTTCACGAGATCAGCTGTGGTTGCTTGCGGTCACTTGAGCATAATCGGTACATTACCGATATGTGTGGCCCAGTGTAGGAGAATCAAAACCCTGTAAACCTGCACACTACAACAAACAGCAGCAGATGATCCCAAAGGGGACACGAAGATTTCACAAGTTATCATCGCAAGGGAGACAGCTCAGTTTTCTGAATGAGAAGAAAATCA
>NW_008761197.1:0-640 GCF_000715545.1 Opisthorchis viverrini | reverse complement strand
CTGACATGCGAAGCGATCGTGTTACTGTACCAGTTGCTCTCCCGCTTACTTACCCCTACATTCAATTTTTACTCCCACACCTACCCTGTCTACCCAGTATTGTCTGTTTTAAAATCAGACGTCACCATGTTCCTACGAATACGACCTTGCTGATCATGTCAATAAGATGTAAACTCCGGTTTTTCGACCTCTTAGAGCACGCCATATGATTTCCCATCATTTTTTCTTCATATTCCACTTCATTGCGACGATACACACATTGATGCAACAAGGTCAACCACGCACGCATCATGCAGAAATGTGCACGTCAGAACGCAGTTGTGGCTCAACTCACCAGCACAAAACGCCTCAACTCTACGCTGCATCAGCTTTGGGATCTAGAGTCAGTACACTCGGGCCACGGACAACAAAGAACATGTGCGGAGGTAATATTGCTAACAGAACACTCCTTGCCTCGCTTCGCTCAACCTCAACATGGAGTTCACAAACTGGTCAGTTTCTGCACACTTGTATGATTTATTGTTTACACTGTATTTATGCTCATAAGGTGCAGCAAGATTTGTAGTGTATTTAGCCGTATTAATCAAAATTTAGTAATTTCCTGCTTGTGATATTCGAGCTCAAAATCCACTTATTGGAA
>NW_008761196.1:0-640 GCF_000715545.1 Opisthorchis viverrini | reverse complement strand
AAGTTGTGGGCTGAATTGATTACAGAACTTAAAAATGGTCGCCCGCGGGAACTAAAGTGTCGGGTGGTAACGTTTTTATCCCACTACGATGTGTTTTTGACTTAGAATTCAAAAATGAATTCAAAGGTAGAAAGATAACGTTGTGGTGCCTTGGGAAGCTTTAGAAAGAGAAATCGAAAATTTTCCGCCTCGTTCGAGATTTGCCAAACAAACCAAAAAATAAAATGATCAGCAGAGCTGCTCGAATTTCGCGACATTCCAGGCATGTTTTGCCGATATGACCTTACCTACTGAGTAAGATGAACCAGTGCCTATCATTGAACCTTATCAAATTTTGTGCGCGTACAGCATTAGAAGATTTATACAGATTTAAGGAAACATATACATCGAATTCAGCTTCTATTAATCCTGCGCGTGCGTATGTTTAAAGTAGATTTGCCAATCAGCTGAATTCTTAGGAAATCGTTGGTTACACAGTTATAATATTTTCAATACACCCGGAGTTGTCAGCGCTGGTAGATTCTAGTTTAGTTTTACACATTTCCAAGTTGAGCTACAGCAGCGATGCGACTGTGGGAGAAATTCGGTCAAGTCACAGAATGTCTGATTCAGATGGCAACTAGGCCTGGTTTGACGGTAT
>NW_008761195.1:0-640 GCF_000715545.1 Opisthorchis viverrini | reverse complement strand
CCTACCCGCAAAACCGAAATGTAAATACAGCTTCTTGCACCGTGCCCACAGCAAGGAAATGATCAAGCAAATTAACTTCAAATATTTCCCATCGCCTGCGACCTTTGGAGGGTTTACTCATCCCAAATATTCCGTCGTGTCCCACGCTTGCATCCACGGTAATAGAAGAGCAGATCATTTCGACGAATGTAAACTGTTCAACGGATTGCCCTGCAATCTTCAAAAATAGTGAAAAATGTTGAATAGCTTACTAAAATATTATCCATTACGACGTTTCCCTCGTATTGCTCACCGCTGTAGCTTACCACATATTGTTTCTCTAATGAGGTCCGGGTAGGTGAGTTCTCATCGTACTTTACTCGATTTGGGAAGTGGTCAGCGGCAGACCTGCTAGAAGGAATCCACCGACTAAATCCTCCGGTGTCAAACATAACCTTGAACTGCTGCACCCCTATTTGAACGAAGCCGTACGAAAGACCCAAGAAGAAGAAAAATGAAGATTCATACATGTCCACACCGAACTTACTGCGTCGTCGCTATAAATATCTACGGATAAAAACGAATTTTGGGGTGCGGTTAAGCGCGTTCTGTACTCTGGTTTTCAAGCCAAACGTTCAACTCACCTAATCAATACGAGCAA
>NW_008761194.1:0-640 GCF_000715545.1 Opisthorchis viverrini | reverse complement strand
TGGACCGTAAAAACAGGTAAGTCATGAAAGCGAGTTCTAAAACAAATACATTTCCGACCATCCAGGCAGTAAACTTATGAAGACTGTTGCTCGCTACTGTGCTTATGGAGCCAAGTAGACAAGAATAAGGAACAGATAGTTGAAATGTTTCGAGAAATCTACTCGCGTCGCAAAGGACCATTGTGAAAGAAGATATTTGTCCATGAATAACCTCACATGTACCATGGAGCGAGATTCACATAGATTTTATCAGATTAACACATGAATAACAGCTTGTTGTCTTTGTGGATGCGACGTGTTATGTAAATCCGTTTACCGGGGTAGTTGTATTGGAAGCGGCGTATTGGCTCGGGAAGCTCAGGACAGCTTTTTGCAAACTTCAACACCTATGGCGCTGGATGGATGTCAGTTTATCCGACAAAGGCATAGGATACACTGCGGTGGTGCGATTTACTCTGCTTTAAATATCAGATACATGGCTTTTATGTGCAGAGGACTACAAAAGCTGCCAGTGCTCGGTGTCTCCGAAGCGTTGGCCGGGTTCGGTAGAAATAACAGATCAGCAATGCTGAGGTGCGCCAGAGCTTTAAGAAGACGGAACTCTCATACAACTGATGAGCTACCCATGCTTCATAGGCTA
>NW_008761193.1:0-640 GCF_000715545.1 Opisthorchis viverrini | reverse complement strand
TGGCTGAATTCGATTTCTGAAAAGGCCACAAATCCTCGTCTAGTGCTAGAATTTAACAGACATCAGTACGACGTTTTGACACAGTGGTTTTTGACTGTTTAGAAATCCCCTTGTTGAGAATGTTAGGACTACAAGATGGCAAGGGATATTTTAGATTTGCAGGCCTAGGATTTTCCGATATTTTTGAGAGTAGTTTCCAACTTACACCTTACCAAACCTCCAATTGATACACAAATTTTAATTTCAGAGTGAACTTTTGAGTCAGAAAAAGCTAAACGGCTGTACGAGGCAATCTCGAATTGTCTCAGTGACCGTGTAGTGAATTTGCCAAAATATTGCACAACGATAGAGCCCATCATCTATACAACAAGTTCGATTATGGATAGAGCTAACAAGTCTCCCGGATATAAAAGTCTACATTGGCTTGAATGGAAAACTGTGATCCTTTATACAAGGATGATTGTACTGAGGGAGATATAGTACCGTTTTACTGTGCAGTGTTCAAGTAAATTCGCGCATTATTGTACGAATTTATGAAAAAGTTTTAGACGGGCAACGCTACTGTTGTGCCTAGGTGGCGCACAGGGGCGAGATGGCTCAGCGGTTGGAAAGCAAATTCACTGACCGGAAGGTCCGTGGT
>NW_008761192.1:0-640 GCF_000715545.1 Opisthorchis viverrini | reverse complement strand
CATCACGGCTTCAACGAACTATACCGCTGGTTCATCCTGTAGCAATAGAAGAGCAGGGTGCATGCACGGTAGCTATCCACCAGCCTGCCGTACTCCGCAGCTTGAGAGAGCACCCAGGAGCTTTCAAGTTTAATCAAGAAATATGGTTCACAGACAGGGCCTATTCGCCAGAAAGAAGGTTTGCCTGAATCAGTTTCTGTAAGAGCAACTTAAATCCTGGATTTTTTTAAATAAAACTCATAAGATAATTAGCCTTGGAATTCATAAAAATAGTCCCTATTTTGCTAAACGTCATCCAGTTGAAACCGTATAACCCATGGCGGTAAAAATATCAGGGAACTCACCCCAAGACCGCATGGGGAACAGATAAAACTGTCCTTCCATTTCTGTCCAAAATATTCCTTCATGAATGCAGACGGCTCGTAAGCTCTAACTATAATCAATTTACTTTGGCCGGGTCAACGTCTTATTAGTCTGCGTCACCCAAAATCCATTGGTTCTAATGGTTATGGACCCTTATCTGAAAGTGTTTGCTTTGTCCAAGACTTTCTGATCCAGGGTTAGCTTCGAAATTTGATGCAATTACCAAAGGTGCAAACCCCTTCAGGTTTAAACCAAACGGGTAAAATCAATCACGTTT
>NW_008761191.1:0-640 GCF_000715545.1 Opisthorchis viverrini | reverse complement strand
CCACTCCAAACCTGTAATTTCCGTTTGTCCTGTTTAGGAGTGTAGTCGCGGAGTTTAATGCACTCTTGGCTTCCTTGATTATCCTATTTTTCAACACTTCCTGAGCTTGCATACTGACCTCACCTCGTAGATGTATGGGCAGCGGACGGGGTCGGTATGTTCAAAAGCATTCGGACGGGGGAGGAATTTCGTGTTCAATCAACTGTCAAAAGCCAAACGGACCTTCATCGTCTGTGAGCAGTTCAGATTGTTCCTCAACCACGAACAGCACTAACGGACCGTTACACGACAAAAGTTTTTGGACATGCAGCGCGCTCATGACAGTGCTGCGGGTAGCCTTCAAACTTGATTGCGGCATACTTTGCCACCAGGGTTTCACGCTTTATGCAAACCACGGATTCTGAGCTCTTGAGAAAATCTGGTCTCAAAATTGTGTGCTCTATGCCTTGGCCGATCGGGAACTCATGCTGCACGGACCTGTCGTCTGAGCGCGCTGAATGTATTGTTGATCCATCAATTTTCATTCGGTATCAAATCACTGCTTCCACGGTTAGCGCGGATGGTTTGAATTCAGCATCGTTCCGACCCTGTCTCAGCAATATTGCTCCTCATGTAACGACCAGGCACAGCTCGCTTTTTT
>NW_008761190.1:0-640 GCF_000715545.1 Opisthorchis viverrini | reverse complement strand
AAAAAAATTAAAGTGATGTATTACGCGATCGTTGGTGGGTCACTCGATAGAGGACCCTTCCAGTGCAAGTACACTCAGAAGGAGCACCAATATAGCCGAATTATAATCAGCAACGCTCTTGTTAATCCTCTGTTCAGGTTAAAATCGTCCATGCAAAATTGGAAGCCATAAGATCGGGGCTTGCTTCTGCTGGAGTTGCTTGGACTGGGATCTCAAGTGTGTTTCTTAAAAGCCTAAACAACGGTCGAACGCACTTGGTTGGCTGGTAAACCACTTGGGTTTCAAGCGCGGTAGAGTCGAGAATGAGGAGTGCTTATGAGAGAAAAACTCAAATCTACCACCTTCTATTCGGTACTGTCTTTATGGAATATTCAACTCAAAATAAAGGGAGAAGATTTCCAACACAGAATATTTTCTGCCTAAGCAATCATATTTTACTCCTGCATCAGTTCGCGGTACACTCGCTTGACTATAAAGATTCGGGGCATACTTGGATAAATCGTAAAGTTAGTGTTCGTATACGGGGACTTGAAACGCATGAATCTTACGGTGTATAAATCTAGGCTGACTATATTTGACCTTCTTTGTGGTGCCAGCACATGGCATACTTAAGTATTGGGACTAGTTGGGCTGCCACGCT
>NW_008761189.1:0-641 GCF_000715545.1 Opisthorchis viverrini | reverse complement strand
GTTGATATTCACTGAATTGGTCCATAGAAATCATTATGGGCTTATCCTCAAAAAGCGAAGGTATTCAAACCAATCGTTCCAATATAGTGATGAGATTTACGCTTACCTACATCTCTGAATCGGATTTTGGAGCTCGTACCATTTTCTCGACATAGAGATGGTTTTTGGTGTAGTAACAATGCACCAACACACCCCAAGGGAACTTCCTGTCTTATTGGGAACCATTCGACCGTAGAGCAGAAAGATAAATTGCTTTGCGCCCCGGGACAAACTTCCGGAGTCGTCTAAGTCTCTCACTCCTGAAAATAAAATATTAGTTTTTTGCTTCTTTACCTAACCATATCTTCAGCAGTCCCGTTTGTTAATGCTTATCCTTTAGTGTATAAATTTAGTGTACAAAGAACGCAAGAAGAAGTCACGGCAACAAATGAGGAGAAAATGCAACCTTTTGCTTGCGAAATCGCTTGAACTGTGAGCTAATAGGGTCACTGTAGTGAATGGTCCCTATCCACATCTACGCACCTCCGATTTCATCATTCGTGTACCACGTCATATACCAATGAATACAAAATAATAACCCACCTATAAAACTGGGAACATCAATCTTAAATGGTCCCGTCACCAGCGGTGGAACACCTCCC
>NW_008761188.1:0-641 GCF_000715545.1 Opisthorchis viverrini | reverse complement strand
ACGCGACGGTTATGGTGGTAATAAAATTAAGTTGATCCCGTGTGAATAGGGCTAAAACGGGAAACAAACGAATGGCAAATGTGCGGTAGCGTAAAAAATATCGATTTAAAAGGATGCAAACAGAGGAACAGGCAACGTTCCAGTACGATTTGATAAAGATAGTTGTTAAGAAGCGTTCAGCTGTATCACCCTTCCGGTGCCTAACTGCCATGCCACCCGAAAGTTGCACGACGGCTGGGATACTGCTAGATTGCCCAAGCCTAGACGGGAATTCGAGAGGCAGAGGTCGGGTTCGAAACACGGACCTTCCGTTTAGTAAATTCGCACTCTAACCACTTGTTACGAATGGTGAATAAAAGAAAAATGGAGTGATTGACAACCCATTTTGGACTACTGACGATAGGGCAGAGCAATATCAGATTTTCCAGTATTCAGATGTCCCGTTCCCCGGACAGCTGTGTCCTCTCGGATGCAACTGCGAACTATCGACCATTCGTGAAGGTGACATTCAAGCCAATTTCCTCTTCAAAGACAAACCAATTGACCTTATACATGCAGTGTACTGAACAAGTTCAAATTACCCAGTCGGATGTGCAATAATTCAACTCGGGCATTTATTAAAGATAGCTCAATTGTTGGGG
>NW_008761187.1:0-641 GCF_000715545.1 Opisthorchis viverrini | reverse complement strand
GAAAATGGCCCACATGCGGCAGCGATTCGTCGACCATTTTGTTCCGAACTACTGAAAAAGATGCTTTGTCTTGTAAACACCAGCAATGGAGTAGTCATCGTCAAATCGGCACGCCGGCATTTAACATTTTACGAGTATTTTCTGAGGTGACAGAGTTCTGCGTTCTGGGTTCTGAGCCTTGCACTTTTCAGTGTAATGTGTGTTAATATAGCGTGATCTAGGAAATTTTTACCTGATATTTAGGCCTCAAAACTGAATAACGCACTCTGTGCTTGCAAAAAATATCTTTGTATTTTATTGTACTTATGCAATCAGTCGATGAAAATCAGAAATGATTATCTCTCTGTGTGTGGTTTTATTGAATATAAAGTAATAGTTTTCGCATTTTCCATCTCGCACATATATAAGCCATAAAATGGCTGGCTTATTCTGTTTTAGTTACTGGTAGCGAGGATTGACGACAAACGTCTGAGTTTCACAAATTGAAGTGAACAAGTCGCAAACATTTTTACGCCTACATCCTGGATGGGGGCAGTCTGTGATATTCCACTTGCAGTCGTCATTACATTCATTCCTGAATAATATCAGCCCTCATTGAGAACCACACCACATTTAAAGTCATTAGGCTATAATTCCGCATG
>NW_008761186.1:0-641 GCF_000715545.1 Opisthorchis viverrini | reverse complement strand
TTTTTTTTTCTTGTTGGAATTCATCGGGATTGCGTAGCACCCGAAAATCAGAGAGTTGCGAACCCGCCGCTTTGTGGCCGGTGCTTGAACAATTAACCCTTTTGCCATAAGCGGCTGATTAGCTGTCAATTAGAGCGAGCCACTCGCCTTTGGATCAAACAGTGAGCTCACTAAGGGCGATAGTGGATGAAATGCCTTGCTTGAATGACAACATAGGATATCGGAAAATCCTCACTGTCTTTTGCTTTGAGACTCTCCAAAAAACTCTGGAACGGTAAACCCAAAGTAGAAGTGTACGACGGAATAACACGGTAACACAAAGGGGGGAGGAAAGTGCTCCAGTCTACAGACATCTGACTCTGTATACCCGGAGAAAGGAAAGCTGTGGAATAAGAGCATATTTACTTATCTAAGATACTAAAAGTAGGGTGCGGACTGATTGTAATCTCTAATGGTCTGCGCCTGATCATGCAGTGGGTACTGATGAGGACCGCAAACAAAACTGCGAGAAACATCTAAGCACTTTTGTACGTTCAGCTTAAAGTCGTGGGTAGTGCCCGTTCTTTGGACTAATGAGGACAATGAAATTCTGAAACCCATATGGAGAATCAGGACAAGAGTGACGGAAAACAGTGCCACCG
>NW_008761185.1:0-641 GCF_000715545.1 Opisthorchis viverrini | reverse complement strand
GCAGACTTATCTTCTGTTGACAAAACACTGGCCTTAAATTCTGACGCCAGATGACAAACTGCTGTCAAAGACCCCACAACAGACGACGTGTCTGGATAGACAGTATCGGTATCAGTATTGTTTAGACCATATAGGCCTGTTTCAACGGTTTATTGCAAATATGCCACCATGAGAAAGACCGTACTTACATTCGGTTAAAATCTGGGTTCTCAATCTCACACTTAGGTGTACCGATAGAGATGGGTCCCAACAGATTAGGTGAGGCGACAGCTATGACAATGCTGCAGCGTTGGAAAGCGGCAGATAGATGCGGTTTCGGCACTTGCTTTGGAAATCCCAAAACAGCACGCTATCGCCTTCGAACGAATGCTGTCACACCCGCCGACCTAACAAAGAAATGGAAATGTCGGTCACTTTGATTATAGTCATGTTCGATGTGAATTCGCAGCAAAATTGCACATTTTCCCGTATACGGTTGTATTGCATTAATTTCGGGGTAGTAATTATGCCCAAGGGTATTCATACATCACACTCCATAACGTTACGAATAACCGGTGATCATTGCAAATGCGGTTATTTTTGGTAGAAGTGGAACTGGTTTCCGAGTATGATTGTCGTAGAAGTGAACAGATGTAAAAAAA
>NW_008761184.1:0-641 GCF_000715545.1 Opisthorchis viverrini | reverse complement strand
GTTGAAGGACATCACGAAAGAGAGATCCATTTGAGTCTCCCGCTAAAAACAAATTCATTAGCAAAATGAGTGTAGATCTCGAGAACAGTGCAGTTTATGTTCAAGCAGACTACAAGGTCGACGGAAACTCCGGGACTGCCCCTACCAGATGAGCACGAAGTGGAAAGGGTGAAATTGGTCGTGGGCTGTAGCCGATCTTTCAGCAACCATTGTGAGTAGTTTACTTTATGAAAATATACCGCGATAACTCGAATACCTCACCAAATGAATCATGAGGCGGTCTGTGAGCAGCACATTCATTTGCAGCACATGACAGGCGAGAGATTCAATTTAGTCTACCGTGAAAACCAAATTGATTTGCAAATATGTGCATTTGTCAAAGACAAAGTGACCTTCGAAACTGGTCCCCATGATTCTACCCGGATAGTCAGAATATCCATAAAGCATACAACTGAGAGAGATGGGGTTCAACACGTCATTATTACCTCAAACATGAGGCCTTTAATGACGTATTCGTTGTAGAACTTCAAAAAGATTTCCTCACAGAATTCAGAATGCTGTCCAGTAACATCTCAACAATCGTAACATCAAACGGAAGTTTTGACGCACAAACGGTTGGAGGAAACGGTGAACACGAGAAT
>NW_008761183.1:0-641 GCF_000715545.1 Opisthorchis viverrini | reverse complement strand
TACAAGCACAACTGGGGAATTGTACGTACCATTGGCTTTTTTGTTTATGCCATTCTTCAAAATCTTCTGCATCTGTCTATGGACCCCCTCGACTAGATGGAGTGGCAAAGGACGGAAGCCATAAGGTCAGAAGCGTTCTGATGACGGAGGAATTGCGTTCCCAGTCCACGGGCAGAAGCCAAACGGATCCTCATCGCCCGTAAACTGTTCGGAACATTCCTCGACCACGGCCCCTTATTGAAGACACATTACAAGACGGAAGTTTTCGGACACACAGCCTCTCACGACAGTGCCTGGGTAACCCTCAAGCTTGATTGCGCCATACATTGTCACCAGCCTTCTGTGCTTTGTGTCAATCACGGGATCTGTGTCCTTGATAAAATTAGCTCGTAATATCGTCCGCTCTACGTCCGGGTTGATCAAAAACGCGTGCTGCACGGACTTGCCGCCAAGGCGTATCGACAATCCGTCAAGCTTCAGTTGATATCCACCAACAGCTCTCACAGCTAGCGCGAACGGTCTGCGTTCAGCTTGGTTCCTTCTTTGCATCAGCGATACGCCTGCTCCTGTATCATACGAGCATAACTCCTTTTTCTCGTCTACGTTGACAAAGGCTTGTATGGTAGCTTGTGTCAGTGCGC
>NW_008761182.1:0-641 GCF_000715545.1 Opisthorchis viverrini | reverse complement strand
ATGAAGTGTAGCCGAAGTAGTTGCGGTCCGATCATTTCGCCGAAAACGGGCAGCTAGCCATTGGAACCCATTTGCGTTTGCCGACAGCACACGGTCCGTTGAGCGTTAGGAAAATGATACACTGAGCCCAAGCTTTGCAGAGGTGTCGCTGATCAAGTTACGCTCGTCCACAACCGCAATTGGAGAAACTAAACAAACAGCTTGGTATTATGAATTCGGAATCGCGAAGGCACGTCGGAAGATCTGATTTTACTATCCCAATATGCCTCATCGCTGGCAAAATAAATGTCGCCGTTACCAGCTATCTACCAGTAAAAATGTCTTAATTTTCGCCTTCCCTACCGGCTAGTTTGGTATTTGTAGCAGTGGATGCTCGGCAGCCAACTATGTTTAACCGGTAGAGGAGTTAGGTTATTGCTAGGGAAGGGTAGAAACAAAGCTCAGTGCAAACCGTGTGAGCTGGTTGTGAAAGCATGAGGTGGAGACTGACTAAAATTGGAGGCCCGTCATAGCACCCGAAACGCCCAGGCAACGCGTCGTGGAACACGAGTTCCTGTTCGGCCATACGTGGCACTGGTATTTTTTTCTGGGAGAGTTTCCTTCATCAGCGTAGAATCTGTCGTGGACCTAAGCCGTAAAAA
>NW_008761181.1:0-641 GCF_000715545.1 Opisthorchis viverrini | reverse complement strand
ATGGGGTGGTATAGCCGCACCTGGGTTGGCTGGTAGATCCGCTCCAGTCTGGGGTGCCAGGTGCGGGGCATTGGTGCTATGAATCTGCTCCAACTTTGCCGGACTGGGAATGAAACCTAAGGGACTGCCAATTCGAACCAAACGTCCAATCCACCAATGAGGATCGAATCGTTTCTTTATATGAAGAAAATCTCTTGGTTCAAAAGAGATGACCCTTGTGGGAGCTGGGGCATCGGCGCCGTAGAATACACCATCGAAGCTGATATTGGTCCGGACAGCGAAAGCCACAGGTTTGTACTTTGAACGATTGGAAGAACTGTATCAATCAACACTGTTTTGAAAGAACTGAGATATCAAAAGATACGAACATTCCCGCATTCAAAAGATACAACTAAGTGATTTCTGTGTGAGCTAATGGAATAGTTCTGAACCTGGTGCAAAGTATGTTAAACGGCCGGAAGTCGAAACGCGAATCCCAAAGGACTTGGAATATTATTGAGCTCGAAATTAGTTAAACAGCTTATTCACGTCAGAATAGGATGATACTTGCTCAACAGCGCTTGATAGCTCAAAACGGTTCCGTGGTCAAGTTGCAAACGTATTGACCGTGGCTCGAATCCAACCTCTGCATCTCGACTGCT
>NW_008761180.1:0-641 GCF_000715545.1 Opisthorchis viverrini | reverse complement strand
CGATGGATTTTCAACAAAATTATGAGAAGTATATTACAATACAGATATATATATATGTACCGCGATATTTCAAATATCGTAGCGACTGGAACATGAGGCGGCCTTGTTAATGCAGAACATTCATTTGCCAGAGTTCATTATCAAATCACGAGAGATTCAAATGGGTTCCAGCTCAGTCTCTCGAAAGAACAATATTAGTTTTCAAGTGAATGTACATTCGCTAATTTGTGCAAATCGGTAAGAATTAGAACAAATGTTCGGAGGAACCCCGGGGTCGGCGCCTACATGATGAGAATCTAGAAGGGCGAAACCTGTCGTGGGCTGCCGATGGATTTCAACCAACCTTATGAGTAGTACATAACAATACATATATATACATGTATCGCGATATTTCAAACATCGCGGTGACTGAAACATGACGCGGCCTGGTGAACGCAGAATAATCATTTGGCTGAGATCATCATCAAAACACGAGAGATTCTGATGGGTTCCAATTCAGTCTCTCGAAAGAACCAAATTAGTTTGCACATGAGTTTATATTCGCTAATGTGGTGCAATTCGGTTTGAAGTAGAACAAAAGTTCGTGGGAACCCCGGGAATGTGCCCAACATGTAAGCCCCTAGAAGGGCGAAACCGGTCGT
>NW_008761179.1:0-641 GCF_000715545.1 Opisthorchis viverrini | reverse complement strand
GGATAAAATATCTGGTAGCCGGAGTTATTCAGTAGTGCACAAACCACATTTATAACTGCTGGGGGATGGGTACGTCCCGCAAAGATGGCCGTCCTGTTACGCTACACCATGATTCACCGCCCCGCAGTAGCATGGGTGCAGCACCCACTGCCGGTGATTTCGCTTCTAGTTTTTACTTCAAGAATTCCACGAAGGTGTACTGTTGTTGTTTGCCTGTGGCTGGATTTGACCTGTCCTGGTTGTCACTTGTCCGGAAACACCACGAAATAAAAAAAGAATGACGATCATCCTTCTGGTTGAGCTAAAAATATGCATGAGGCAGTCTGAAGATACTCCACGAGCCTCATGGCTCACATCAACATGCAAGGTGTCGCCACCCTCGTCCTGGTTTGGGTTGAACTACCTTAATTCCACTATATCAGCCAGGCGTAATACACACGTTCTTCTCTGAAGCGATACGTAGAAAAGGTAAAGTCCTCACCATTTCTTAAACACCAGCAGTCACGACCAGCGTCTGCTGGCTGACTTTGCCATGCACCATTTGTTTCTTGGCACCTACAGCAGTGACCCGGTAACTATCGGCCGATACTCTTAACTTTCTGTTAAGTTCACTCATTGAATATCAGTCACCCTACAGTTCT
>NW_008761178.1:0-641 GCF_000715545.1 Opisthorchis viverrini | reverse complement strand
CCAGATTTAAAGGATCCATCATGCCTATACTCGAACTGTGGACCATTAACGTCGCTCATGAATACGTGATTTGGAATGAACAATACGGAGTCTGCGTGCTACCTTTTTTTGCGCCAGTGGAGATTTTGAAACCCTTTGAGGCTTATTCATTCTTCCGTACCTACGCTGACATTCTGTCATGTATGTTATAGACCAGGTTGGGGGAATTTCGGCCGATAGCCTCACAGTTTACGGAGTTCAGGGCGTCTGTGAAGTTCGTGAAGGGGATCTGAGGTAACTGGCGATTCTCGTCGAGCTTTACCATATCATCATCATCGACAGCATGACGTTAGTGTACAACACCGATGCTTCGCTACTATACAACCATGATTTATTAAAAAAACCTTATTGTGAAGAAAAGAATAAAAATGGACGGGAAAGGGACTTGGTGCTAGCTTACTGCAATCATTACGAGATGCCTACCTCTCCAGGCACTTATTCTGGATATCTGGAGATAAACTGATAACAAGTTCACCACTGACATCGGTTGGCAGTCATACCTTGTAGTGTCTCCAACCGGTCCCAGTGAGGATCACGAGGTTCCAACAAGTCGCACAGACAGCGAGTTGTTCCATAAGCTTTAGTTCAACAAATATCAGGTC
>NW_008761177.1:0-641 GCF_000715545.1 Opisthorchis viverrini | reverse complement strand
GTGGTGCGTATCCAGGTTCCTAACAGCTGTATGTTTCACAAACAGTGATGTGACCATACTGAATCATCAGTAATGAAGAAAACCAAAATGCATTTGTATTTTGGGTGGTGAGTGTTTAGTGAATGGGTTTTCGGTACTAAGTGTCTAGTCGCATACATTTTTCTCTTCAGACAGTGGTGCGTAGTATGGTTTGAAGAAAGGACACTGCAGATTCCTATGCTGGCAAATGGCCAATCAGCAACTGATATATTCTAACAAACATAATCCCTTTGGCTAACTTGAGACAAACGCAGAAGAACGCAGACGATGTACATCAGTGGAGAAACACAATATTAAATTCAAGTCGAAATTAGTACCCGCTCTTTTGAACGAATAGATGTGTCAAGATCGAATAACTAACGTATTGGCTTTACAACTCTTCCAATATTTTATGAGACCAAAGATGCGATGCTTCACCTAGAATTTTACAGTGTATCAGTCTTTGCACACGTTATATTAGTCTGCGTATTCTCAACCTAACCTAGGTACGTTGGAGATGAGTATATTGTTTGGTCCATCATGGAATGGGCAATCGAAGCCAAAATGTCCGAACGATTGTTTTGTAGACCCGTTTGTCCCATCGAAAGCTCTCACATTCATCT
>NW_008761176.1:0-641 GCF_000715545.1 Opisthorchis viverrini | reverse complement strand
GATTTCTCGCCTCGAATAAGCTTTTTCTTCCCAAGTTGCGGCACCCCGTTTTCGTCAACCGGGTCAATAATTACACAGAACTCATGTGCACCAAGAACGGTAATATCCACCACGGAAACGACTTCTTCGAATACACCACATATGTGACTGTCTGTATCATCCGAAGTAATCAGCCATTCTTCACCGAATCGACGTTTCTTCCCAAAGCCGTCCACGTGAGCTTGCAAAGCGCGGACTTTTAGGGCAGTCTGTGAAGGAGATAGAACGCAACGATATGCACATACATAACCATTCGGAGGTCCTATCAATGAAAACAACACACAATATTGATCGTATTCGGAAGTTCTGGACACAACTCACCGGAGGAGCACCAGTACGATTTGTCGCAACCCACCACACACACTATTTAAACTAATTCTGATGCGAACTACGAATCACCTGACGACACTTGACTAAAACTAGCCACAACATTTTCAATCCAATCTGAGCCGAAATTCTGAGCCAAAAAGTTTACTGTAACAATTCAGAAAGAAATCCACCACATTAAAACAAGCCGACAAAGCACACCGTACGGTTTTTCTCAACCGTGTAGACATGAACAAGGAGGTTCGATAAGAAATGTGAACAACAGCTGACTGAAT
>NW_008761175.1:0-641 GCF_000715545.1 Opisthorchis viverrini | reverse complement strand
TTTAAACAGCTCACTATCAGGACACACCATTAGAATTTGACAGGATTTAACAGACAACGTTCTTCAGAAGAAGCAGGCTTGAGTTCACCTCGTTCAGCCGACCTCGGATATGCAGCGCAGCAAACAAAGTAATGCGTTACGAATTCATTAGTTAGAAATAGTGATGTTTTGAGAGCTAAACTACTTGTGTGCCCAGATAAATAATATAGCGGAGTGGCGTGCGAAATCGTTCCACCAAAACCGAGTCGGATTAGTACCAACCGAACCAGAAGTTGTGCTTTATCCATTTCGCTAAGTTTTTGACGATTGGACATGCTTTCAATGCTGGTCTGCTCAGGCAGGCAAATATCAGTCAAAGTGCTACATGCCCACGTTATGTCTGATCGTTCGTCACTTCTTATCAGGCACGTCAAGTCCTTTTTGCTGTCACGAAATCCGCAGATTGAAATAACGAGACTACTGGAAATCCAGCACTATGTTTGGTTACTTCTGAGAGATCCACTTACTCTCAGTAGAGGAGAACAACATCAGATGAGCATTCCAATTCCCACCGGTTACTTTTGTTGAATTTGATGAAAGTTCCACTTCCTATGATAACGACTGAAAGCAAGATTGAGATGAAAGGTGACTGTACGGCTTGT
>NW_008761174.1:0-641 GCF_000715545.1 Opisthorchis viverrini | reverse complement strand
TTGAGTGTGATTTTCGAAGTTCTCTCGAAGTATGGCCAACTTAGATCGAGCTGTCTACGGAATAACATTTCGTTCACAAAGAGAAAGCGGGTGCACGTCCTACTACAGGCAACTACGAAACATGACCTCAACCTATACTTTTCACAATTTCTATCCGTGTGAATAAACTCCAACCACGAAAAGGGAATATGCACCATTTGAAAGCTGGGATTGTGTGTTAACAAGGGTAAAACAGTGACAACTAAGCTGAATTCGCCAGATGTTCGGATGGACGAAATACTGAACCGAATTAGCTTGATAATCAAGTAAACGAATGAGGAAAGATTGACATAAAGCAAAGGCGCAATCAGAATGATGAGCCAACCTCCTACTGAGTCCCACCTGGTAGGGCTAAAACATTTTTGCGTGCTTACAAAATGTGCAGTAGCTACTTTGAATCTGGTACTCGGTTTCGGCAATTCAAATCTTCACACTCATCCTGAACCCAAAGCGTTCAGCCTCTTAGCGTTACTGCGTGAAAATTCTTTAAGCGGGAGCATGCGGATACCTTGTGGATCATCCCGTTCGGCATTTTACAATCTACTCTAGGGCAGTCCAAGTTTTCCGTCATCAAAAAACCTTTCGCCAGTGAGTCTGGTGAG
>NW_008761173.1:0-641 GCF_000715545.1 Opisthorchis viverrini | reverse complement strand
TCGGTCACTGGAAGCTACCAGACTGAACCCTCCACCACTCCTTAATCCGCGCGAGTTAGGACAACCAATGTTAATAGATCAAACATGCCCCAAGCGCTTGACTATTCGAGCAACCATGCAAATCGGTCCACCGTCGATAAATGCCTGCATAACAGCCGAAACATTCCACGTAAAAATATAACTTGCAGTGCCTGTCAAATCACCTGGCTCCACCGCAGCGGCATCGAAAACCGCCGCGCCCCATCCGTCCCTGATAACGCGGAGGCCGTTGTGGTATCAACATCTACTTAATACTCTGACTATGCTCCTCGTCTTGGAACTACGCATAAGACTCAGTTGGATTCGATTCTCGCGAATTTTCAGACTAACTGTCATGTCCCACCAACGAGATGCCAACTCGGCTGCGCTGGCCCTCCAATTACTCCAACACTCAGTATGATCAACAAAACGATCGACCACACAGGCATGCAGACAACTGATTCATCTATAGATGAAACTCACAGACTTCTCATTACAAACCATCGGCCACCCTGTTCACCTGTAATCCCGGTCCCATATGCTTTCGTACCAAATTCTGCTGCGCCATCAAACATCAGTACTTAAGTGGGCGCTCTCATGATATGCTTATACTCCCAGCACTT
>NW_008761172.1:0-641 GCF_000715545.1 Opisthorchis viverrini | reverse complement strand
TTTCCTAAATGAGGAATCTGAGGTATAAAACAGCGGTTGTTCAGGACAGGAGTGGCAGTGGTGGCCAGGTCACACGCTTAGCGACATGCACACCTCCAAGTGATGACAACAATGAACAGCTAGTTCTTCGGAACTTGTTCCCACTCTTCCCCTATGCACTGTCAAATTGTTCCAATCTCGACAAAGAATGAAGTCGAACAAACGGTTTTGTGCCTCGGAATTTTCCTTTCATGATAATTCTGCCGTTTTCGGCTCTGCCGACTCACCTAAATCATAAACCAAGCAGATGGACTTTCGGCCTTATCCTTCTGTGAGTGGCGATTGTGTCACCATTAGTTTCGACGTTAAGCATCAAACGCCCTTCATCGCTGCTCGACTCTTCATCATCGGCCCTCCTTTGATACATTTGCCTTTTTCTAAGCTGACATTTTTATCCGCCCCTATTCTGCTCCATCCGATGTAAGCTCTGAGCAGTGAAATTATCCAACCACTGAAAATCATCAGTCTAGTGTCGTATTGTGGTTAGAAGCAAGGGGACACGACGCAACAAAACCTGGTAACTGGGTGTGCACAATCCGAGACGGTCAAAAAGGACGTCTCTGAAATTCAGGTACGTGTGACTGACAAGTGGGCAGGGTACA
>NW_008761171.1:0-641 GCF_000715545.1 Opisthorchis viverrini | reverse complement strand
CAAATAAATTGTGCAACAACTTATTCACGCCCAACTTGCGATGTGTATTGTGTGAACTCGCTTGTATCGAATGTAGAGTATGCGTAAAATTTTTGCCGCAGATGGCGGTACCAATTTTTTAACTCAATTCTACTATGCTTCTCATGATATTATGAAAGGGCAATCATCTTATAATAGCATGCAAGTGGGATAATCAATATTTCTGCTGAAGAATGAAGATTTAAGCCTGTTGGTTGTACGTCTTTGAGGGTTATATTACGTTTTTTAAAAAGGCAGTATGTCGCTGAACAGACATTTGCAACTCAGGTATTAACCAGCCAGTTATAAAACACTATGTCTCTTGGATGTTTGAAGAGAATATAAGTGGTCAGTTGCAAGGTGTTTAAACATCCAGGAATTTCAGAAACCAGGAGGCCCGATTATTGCACTGTGGGAAAAGGCACAAACAAAAATTGGTCATGCTCATTTTTATTAAAATTTACTACGTTTTCTCATCTCAGGCGCTAATGTTTTACCAGATAAGTAATTTTTGAATAAGGTACTACATAGACCTAAACTGAACATGTCCCAAAGGGAATAAACACAAATATAAGTGAGCGATTTTGGCTAAATTTTGAGACTCACCAGGCCGATAATATAAG
>NW_008761170.1:0-641 GCF_000715545.1 Opisthorchis viverrini | reverse complement strand
GCTAAGGAACATTAGAATATCGAACAATACCAGTCAGCCCATTAAGCCAAAACTGAATGAGAGCTGGATGAGTAGAAAAGTGTTCAAGCTCATAAACGTCACGTTTGCTCATTGTTGTGATACCACAGACAACCGTACTCACCCTCTTGAATCCTCGCAAACTCTACAGACCACAGCTGTTGGACCATGAGTTTGTTCAAACAAATTCTAAATACACCAACCGCAGTGATGCTATTGGCCAGAAAAATGTCCTTGGTTTTTGAAGGCCAGCTCAAACAGAGCGATCATGTGTTTCTGTCTGGTAGATTGAACAGATACTTGTCCGCCCATAATGTGGTTTTTCCTGATTGAGGACACACAGAAGCAGATGGACTAGGGCGTTTTCTTCAGTGTATCTATTTAACGAACTTCCGGGAAGACGGCGTGTTCAACTGGACAAATCTCCGCAATCAAGACGCAACACGACAGATGAGGGAACTCCTTTCTGCGTGGTGAGGACGCCAGTGCTGTCAGATGCCTTGAACTGAGTTAGGGCGCTCAGTTTCACCTCTTTTTCGTAAACAAAACCTGATGATGGTCGTTGATCAAGTTAACGATGTCGTGGGTGATGGTGAGGATGATGCTGATGAAGATGACCGTGA
>NW_008761169.1:0-641 GCF_000715545.1 Opisthorchis viverrini | reverse complement strand
TGTCGCTGCTGCGAGGTCATCATCTTCTGAAGGAAACTAATCACGCCGGTTTGGTGAAACTCAAAACGGTCACTTCAAGGTGGATGACTTGTGATGCCTGAGAGTCGATCCTCTCTGAACTGCTTTGATTTCCACCGGTGTTTTCGGTGATACCGGTTACTTTCATTAACTACAAACTGATCGATTTAGAAAACATTTCTACTGTGAACTTCCCAGTGAAGTCACTCGGACAGCGGCATAAGAAATCCGAATTCTAGCAATGCGGGTTCCTTATGGCTCCCATTAGTGATTTTTGGATTTAGTGGTTGATATAGTGAAGAATTTCATGTGATGAGCTCTCCGTTTTCTTCCTTAAAAGCAAAGATTTCTGGACGATGAAAGGACTGCATCAAGTGCATCATAGTGTACACCACCGTAATTGACCGGTTCTGCTTTATATTCTGTCCTCAAGAAAGTTTATATCAGGGTTAAATGGCGTGAATTTCACCCCTATAAATATGCACAGACGCTGTGCCCTAACTTCAAATTTCACAATGAAACGGAACAGTGGATGGACAGCATGGATGGGCGCCATCTTAGTCCTGTGCTCTTACCTTTCATTTGACCTCCTGAGATCAGGCCAGGTTCTGTCACGATCTCAA
>NW_008761168.1:0-641 GCF_000715545.1 Opisthorchis viverrini | reverse complement strand
TTGGTGTGGACCCACTAGAATCACAGCATCAGAAGAGAAGGACAACTGTTTGACTGACAGTGATGCGAACGCTATTTTTAGAGATCTCCCAACCAACAACAAGTACTATTGAACTTTATAATTAAAACGAATGAGCAATCACGCGGTATTTACAGCTACCGTCAGAAAACTAACAGGCGGCCACATTCAAACAATTGTACACTGTTGCCAAATAGGGAGCATCAGTTGAGAGTACTGCCCACGCGCGATCGTCGGAGCAGGAAACCCAACACTAAAAAGCTCCGAAATTGATCAGAAGTTTTAAAATTATTATACTGGAATGAAAGGGTGATAGATCGCACATTTAATGGTTTTGAAGAGTTCAAGAAAATAATACTGTTCCGACTGTTCCGCTACAAGTAGTCACACGGGGATCTTAATAATGAGTAATAGTGTTCCGACTGTGGGACTCTTTCTTTGCGTAATTTCTGTGCAAATGGAATGGAGCACGAGGGGTGACATACTGCTAAGCCGTCAAAGCCTAGATAAGAACAATCGACTAGCCAGAAGCTGCTTCGATGTACGGACCTTTCGCGCCCTAAGTGGTGAGATAAAGTGTGGCAAAGAAGTAGAACTCAACCGAATGAAGCCTTATTTATTTA
>NW_008761167.1:0-641 GCF_000715545.1 Opisthorchis viverrini | reverse complement strand
TCTAGTGAACAGTTAGTCAAGAAATCGGTAGCAAATTGCATGCACACAGTGGTCTACCATCTGTCTAAGAAGGGCGACACTGCCAAGACTCGATTCACGGCGCACGAAATGAACGGCGTACATGCCGACTAATTCACTGAGGCGACCTGGTGCACCCCTGTGAAAGCAGAGCTAGACAAGTTCACAGGTAATCCCATAGAATTTTGGAAGTTTACGGAGGCATTCAAAATGAGCGTAGCTGATCTACTGCTCGATCGTAGCCATAAATTAGTGTAATTTCTCCAATAATGCTTTGCGGAAGCCAAACAGATCATGCGGCCCTGCGAGTTTCTCACGCAGTCTGACAAGACATAGAACATTGCGGTCGTTCGCGAACGAACTGCTGTTTAGAGGGCTGCGAGGCAGGTCGATGCTTTACGAAGGCTAATAGGGAAAATTATGAACTTTGACCTTGCATTGAGACGGATGCATTACATGGCGGACTTGATCTGCTCAAACTATCTCAGACGTATAGAGCAACGTCTCCCTCGGCGTTTGCTACAGAAGTGGGCTGAGGCGGCAGACGATATGCCGAGTTTGGAATCTGTGCAGTAATAAAGTCGTTTGGTAGCCTTCCTTAACAGAAGTGTATCCACTGCTTC
>NW_008761166.1:0-641 GCF_000715545.1 Opisthorchis viverrini | reverse complement strand
TTTTTTTTTCAATGAAAAACATAACCAACTTACCTCACACGTTGTTTCTGACCACCAGACAAATTGATTCCCTTGTCACCAATTTCTGTCAAATCACCGTTGGGCAGGATTTCCAAGTCTGGCACAAGAGAGCAAGCCTGGATAACCTTTGCATATCGAACCGGGTTATAGGGCTTGTGAAACAGGATGTTATCTCTCAGCGTGGCGTTGAAAATCCAAGGTTGCTGCGGCACATATGCTACTGATCCCTAAGAGAAGACCATGAAAATCCCGTAAAGCGTTACCTACGGATTCCATCAAAGTTCGGTATTTCTCTAACGAGTAGTCATCCATTTTCAAGTCAACATCTATTAGTCTACCATCGTCAGCTCCCCCAGATGTGAGTAGAATAATAAAGTGACTCAGCGACTTTGTTTCGATAACACACGAAAGAATCAGCTGGGAGTTGTGTATTAGTCAGCCTGCATCAAAAATCTAAGTCATCAACTGAATGAGTGAACAAAAGCAATTATTTGTTGTTCAAGAGGACACCTGAGGGCGAGCAGGGTAAGTGGATTCAGGTTCAACAGCTGGACATCGACAGTCAAATTTAAAGCCACATATGTGAAGTCGGAAATCTCCCACATTAGCTCGAATGGCTG
>NW_008761165.1:0-641 GCF_000715545.1 Opisthorchis viverrini | reverse complement strand
ATTAGGCAGTCATGGCAAGCAACCTGCAGGTTTCTACTTCATCTCCCATGGAACGATCAGGTCCAGCCACGGCAACTGTACACTATTCTAGTCACAAACATCCCCGATTCAAAATGGGCCTCGAATATTTGCGACTGCTTACTAATTCCGGTTAATCAGCATATTTGTTGGCAATAAAACTAACCGCACACGTGTACATAGTCAACAAAATAGACAATTTAATAGACAGTTACGCGAGGAACAAAGAACAGAGGAATGTAATACGGATGAGAATGACTTTAGATACTTGAAGATATTACCACTGAGTAGTTTTTACATCTCTGCAACCATCTTTTGTTCCTTCTGAGAATCCTAAGTGGTCCATTCGAACTGATGAAAACACGCTGCGGAGTTCGTCAAAAGCGTGATAACCACTACCATAGATAGCCTATTAAGACCTTGCACCAGGTAAGCTTACCCAGGCACTGTTGTGTGGGAAGCCGTTTCGACCAGATATTAAAATCGTCACGGATTCTGGTAAGTAATGCTGTATAGTAGCAGCACACGCAGTGCAAATTATCGATGGGACTATCCATCGCAGTTGGTTTGCACCAAACGAAACGGACATTTGAGAAGTCATAGGCTGCAGGAGACGATGATCA
>NW_008761164.1:0-642 GCF_000715545.1 Opisthorchis viverrini | reverse complement strand
TGAAGGGACCCCCAACCAAGCAGCGCACCCAAGCTACACGTAGGCTGCAGCGTTACCAAGTATTATGACATTGGTTTGAATGTCATGGTTGACCAGTTATAAGTAGCAATTGTAGGTAGTAAATTGCAGTCGACGTCAAGAACAAACACTCTCAACTGTACACTTTACATCTAATGCTGCAATTCAATTGTTGTCGACGCATACCTTACTACTGAGTTTCCCCACAGTTTGTGTAGGTTGTTGTCTCGACTGTGATTGCTCCACACAATTGATGCTATTCTAGGTTGGAAAGCCCGGAAACATCACACAGAAGTTTCGTCCTTGTTGTTATCCCTTTTGATTGCGCGTCTCTATAATGTTGCAATGTTCTACTGTGGTGGGTGGCGCACTATTGATTATTTCCAACAAGGATGAAATAACTACAGAGCATTTCTTTGCTGTTCAGCCTAGATAGGTTTCAGTCGTAGAGTAGTTGGTTAGTGACTCAAATTATCTCACTTACACAAGACCAATGATTGTGGGTAGATTTCTGAGGATGCAGCCAGTCGTTTTAAGTGGCTGTCGACGCAGGCTTTTCTGGAATCGTAAGAACCTCGACAAGGCATTTAATCTGGCAAAGTTCTCAAAGATGATACAAGTAAC
>NW_008761163.1:0-642 GCF_000715545.1 Opisthorchis viverrini | reverse complement strand
GTTTTCACCCATAAACCTTAGATGTGTTCTGTGCTGGCAATTAAGGCAACAGTGAAGAGATGCTTTGCGGGCTGACATTCTCCATAAAGAACCTCCATATCGTCCAAAACAGACTGACACCGATTCATCACGCAACCTAGGAGTGGTTTTACTCCACATTTGAAAAATCTTAATATTGATGAGGTATGTAGCACTGCAGCAATTGCACCCTGCAGTTTGTTTCTGTGTCGGCGATTCATGGAGATGAAAGCAATCTTTTGCATCCTCAGTTACCTCAAAAACTATCATTTCTGAAGCATCCTTTGTCAAGTGTACAGTTGGTTCGTGTATATAACAAACTCCAGTCTGTATCAAATGCCCATCTGTGCTTGGATTCGAAATATGTAGAACTCCCGCTGATAATTCAGAAGTGCTTTGAAAGGTTAACACTGCCGGATCACTTTGCATGAGTCTGCATTGGATTCAGTTTGACGCAAGATGTTCTAACTGAAAGATTGCTGGAGGTATGCTAGACAGGCTTTTCTACCCCTTTTGATAACCCATTAACACTCCGAGTTCAAATCATCAGACAACGCATAAAAATTAAATTCCTGGTTTATAGAAGAGGAGTTTAACCGGTCAACAATATTTTTCTGGAGGAAT
>NW_008761162.1:0-642 GCF_000715545.1 Opisthorchis viverrini | reverse complement strand
AAAAAAACTTTGAAACACATCAGAATGTAACCTGATAATGTTGGATGTTTGTACACAACACGCTGCGACGACCAGCATAGCAAATTAACTGACCACCTCAACGAAAAACTCCACATAATGGGCGTAGTTCTATCAGTTTTCAGCGGCCTGCACGCAGCATCAAAGAAACGATAGCCAAGTCCAAAACAAAAAGAAAACGATCACACACAAATCAGACGCAACACCCGGAAGCCCTGAATAAAATGGAATCACACCTGCCGGCGGTCCAAAGTCATCCCTATCTTTTTAAAAAGAAGAAATGAATGATATAAGGGCAATAAGTATGATATCGCCTAACCCAGACAATGCAATCGTCAGCGCTGGGATGACTTATATTCATAACGTCGTAGTACAAGAAAAATCTGGTATAGTTAGCCAGCTAGCAGACTAAACCACATCGGCAAACAAACAAGGTAAAATTCTATTTTCCGAGCTTCCATCTTCATACTTGTGTGCTTACTTTCTGTCACGGCAGAAAAAAGAGCAGAAACAGGAAGCGTTTCCGTCAAGTTTATGTTGCGGTCATTAGGGATTGGTTTCCATTCCCTTTAGCGATGATGAGGACAAACTCGTGCCTCCTACTGTGACCAGTTCGTCAAACGT
>NW_008761161.1:0-642 GCF_000715545.1 Opisthorchis viverrini | reverse complement strand
CATCTAAATATTGTTTTAAGAAGGCGATGAAGTTATCGTAGCAACTTACGGTAGACTATGTCGGTAATCACAGAAGAGCTAACTGGGACCAGCTCTTCTAGAATTCCTCACATGTATGATATGGCAATGCTGAAAAGTCGGAGATCACTCCAACAAAGTTCAATCCCGTAGAAAGTTGTAAAAAATAGTCAGCATGGACTTAAACTTTTAACTAAATGACGAGGCCGACCTGGTAGAAATACTTGGTGGGCTGTTCAAGAATACGCACCAAACCCATAAGCGGTCTGCCTAGTTGAGTAACACATAAAGGAAAAGTAGCGTTAACCGCGATGATTTCAATAGGTCGTTGAAACGCAACTGACAAGCGATATGAAGCCTTCTGAGCACAAGGCAAGGATGGATGACATTCAGCAATTTACAGAAAACAGATCCTTGGATCCTGTTCCTTTGTTCTAAACAAAGCCCTCCACAGATTTGAACCATTTGAGAGGTTAACAATGAATTCGAGGATGCATACTCACCTGATACTCGTTTGAACAGTTGCCCTTCGGTCCAGCTTGCGCTGGTGGAGCAGTGAAAACATGCTCGTTCACAGGTGTGGAGTTCAAACGCAGGCACGGCCAAGGATATGCACTGCTGATG
>NW_008761160.1:0-642 GCF_000715545.1 Opisthorchis viverrini | reverse complement strand
TATTTGAGGGGATGATGTTCCGTAGTTTGAAGTACAGGTAAAGAATTATGCTTTTTTTAAAGACAGTGGAAGCAAAATCTAGAATTGCGGATGCTGTAGGGAGGTCAGGAAGAGAACATTTTCCTGGCAGTCAACTATATATGTCCGTCAATAGATTGTGCGTTCCAGAAGGCCTAGATGTAATCCATTGCGCCTCGGCCCCTAAGGATGCTGTGCAAGCGACAGGCAGCGTGGATAACATGGTATTGCTGATGATGGCGTAATCCACGACCTAGTAAACGAGTTCCGCACAACCACCACAGCAGTCCAGTTTGCCTGTGGATACTGTGATTCGAATTCGGGGCCATATACCAAAGTGAATCTTACAACCAGCCTAAAGATCCCAATTAAACTTGGATTACCATAGAGAGATCGATGAATTGATTCACCGAGCTTGTTGGCCTTAGCCACTCATACCTGTTTGGAAAAACTGAACACACTTGGATATTCAAGACCTGAGTCACTCACTTTGGGAAAAGTGAAAATCGAGAGCCCATTAAGAAGAAGCATCTTAAGGAGAATCCGAGGTCGATATTGGAGATCTCGTCACATTAGAACAAGGGTTGCAGATCCGGAGGGATAAAGCATTCAGATCACACTGAA
>NW_008761159.1:0-642 GCF_000715545.1 Opisthorchis viverrini | reverse complement strand
TTAAATATGGATGACCAATTTTAGACGCTGGTGGATTCCAACCATCAAATTTAAAGGGGAAATCTTATCGATAAATCCGAGATAATTGCACGAAATTGGAGAGGGAGCTTTGGGTCCTCACTGTTCACCTCGCATCTCCTGGTGTGCGCGATTTCCAGTTGACACACCGCTCTCAGTGTCAGAACTCTTACCTTAGTCCTGCAAACGGACAAATAAACGATCGTCCATGACCTCTTTCGAGGAACCGTATTCAACATGACTTATACCAAAACTCATAGATTGTGCGTCGAATACATGAGATACGCCCAACCAAGGACTCTGGGAAATGAGGAACGACAAGTGTGTAACAGTTATGGGCTGCTTACCAAGCGGCTGTCAGCGAGGTTGTTCAGCCTGTCAGTTAGTTTACAAACATTTCATTGTCATCAGCAAAGGAAGCATTATTACCGCGTGAGACCAATGTCTACAGGAATATTTGCAATCCAATTGTTGGGTTTGACAAACAGATCAGCAACCAGCAACCGGCGGATGATTGGCAGAGATTTGCACCGTGTCTTTTAGGCACATACTTCAGTTAAGTCAACGGATTCTATACGAATTCGTAGAATTCGTCAAGCAAACTAGTCGTCTCGCTGTACGATG
>NW_008761158.1:0-642 GCF_000715545.1 Opisthorchis viverrini | reverse complement strand
AACCCAGCTGAATCTCCCGTTTGCACGCACATGCGGTTCGAGCCAAGACGCATGCGCCACCAACTGAAATCAATGCGTCCTGTGCATATCTAGGAGGGAATCCTAGAGTTATATACAAACGGTGGCCCGTATTTATCAAGTCAGATGAAGACGGCCAGACAGTTGTGACCCACAGTGCACGTGATCGGTTGTGGCCGGCGTTCTTCATAGGATGACATATAGGCAGCTGGTGCTGGTCGCGATTCAACTCAGTCTGCATAACAAAAGTTAGGGGTCTCAGACTCCCGAACGACGAATTATAAGGGTTTAGATATGTAGACAAAAAAGAAATAGTGTTCCAAACTAGGAAAACAAGGAGGCAATGTGAAAATCCAAGGTGAACATTGCAAGGTATCCACTGTTGAACAGGCTCCATCGAACATTGGGATAACACAGCTTGTGGTAGACAAACCAGTTCTGTCGAGAAAAAAAGTAATCATGTAAAGTTGTCCTGTCATATGTTTGGTTTATTTTCTCTTGTGTTACTCATCATCATCACCTTCAACAGCATGACAACAGTCCCACTTCAAGGGCTAGTCACCACTCTGCTTCCACCACTCTGAACTCTTGTGCTACGGGAAGCTGATATTCGGCTTTGTGGAA
>NW_008761157.1:0-642 GCF_000715545.1 Opisthorchis viverrini | reverse complement strand
TTCCGGTTGTCACTTGTCTCACAACACCACGAAATACAAGTAAATGACAGCTGTCCTACCGTTTGTTCTAAAAAAATTAGAAAAAAAACATTTATGCGTGGGGTAGTCTGAGGGTACTGTGTGAGGCCCACGACAAACGTCGGCGTGCAAGGAGTTGCCACTTTCGTCTTAGTTGGGTAACACCACCCCAAGTCCATTTCATCATCCAAATATAGCACACAGGTTCTTCCCTCTTGTCCTCTAGAGCGATCATATGCACAAAATGCTAATAACTTATCATTTCCTGATTACAAGCAGTCACAGCTAACACTTAATGGCTGTTTTTTTGCCACTCACCATTCGTTTTCTGGATTTGACAGCAGTGACTCGGCGAGTGGCGACCCTTAATCTTAATGTCTTGTTAGGTTGACGTAGCAGACCTCAGTCAATCTACGATTCTTATCTATCATCTCGGAAGCTGTTGCTTGTCCGCTTTTTACTTGTCTACTGTCACTGCTCACAATAACCCCTCTTTCTGCAAAAAAAGGACCCTATGTCATGGCGCACTGGTGAGCCAAAAACTACCACCCGTTCTCAACTAGTCCAAAAGCTAGCCTTCTTGCCAGCTACCTCGACGAAAAAGTTCTCAGCTTCCCAAAACTG
>NW_008761156.1:0-642 GCF_000715545.1 Opisthorchis viverrini | reverse complement strand
TTTTTTTTCAGTGTGTTTTCTCAGGTAACGTCAAAAAAGCGTCAAACATTGCAAAATGTTGGTTTCATTCCAGTCACCGCGTTAATATTACCAGACTTGACTTTTTGAATTTTGCATAAACTAACACAGTAATCTTTGAGGCAAAGCACCAAGCCGTATGAAATGAGCATACTTTTTCAACTGTTCTGATTACATTCCTGTAATGATGGTCAGTTTGCTGTATTAAGATATGATGTACATTTGGAGATTGTTTTCTAAAACCTTACGTCAATAAAAACGTATAGAGAAGGGATGACCCCGGTGACTTCGAAGCGATTATGCTGGCTTAGACTACCTGAATACCCGGTCACCGAATGTGGCATTTTTCTACAACGAAAGTGGTAGATTAGTTGAAAGGTCACTTTTGAAGTGTTCTCCACGCGATCATTGACGGTTCAAACGCGAATTCATATTTACCAGCGTCGCAACTCTTTCGCCCCCCTCCGACAACAGTTCTGAAGTCGCCACGACACTACTTCCACTGAATTAATTTCGTCTACTTCCCAACGGCGTCACGCTAAGGCAAAACGCGTCCTCATGCTTGTCCCAGACTGCTGCATTTGCTGGACCGCCGCTGATCTGAGAGTAAACATGCTGCCTCGC
>NW_008761155.1:0-642 GCF_000715545.1 Opisthorchis viverrini | reverse complement strand
CGGGATGTGACATTCTCTCTTGTGTTTTGCATTTGGTGTCTCATCAGAAACGCTGAAGATATCTTCCACCAGGTTGTCAGTCTATTTTGTTCAGTGGATCCGGTAGTAAATGTCACTCTGCCATCACCTGATATCTTCCACTGTCCAGGTATATGGGCTGGTGTTGGAATGAATGCCAAATTGGTTGGGTAGATGTTGAGGCTGTGATGTCAAGTGTGAAGAGGACAGACAGACGAAAAACGCCGCTGAGGTCTGTAAATCTTGAACCCATCGCACACTCATTTGCACACAAGCTTGTTTTTCACGAGAAACCTAAATGAACCCTCGCTGGGTCTCCCTTTTATGGTATTATTCAGTTAAATATACTATACAATTAGGTCTCATTGGAGATATCTTCTTGAAAGTTATTTTCTTGAAGAAAAGTATGCATAAGTTTGCTCTCGAAGGGCGATTAGTATCCCAAAAGCTGTTCTGCTCAATCCGAAAAACTCAAGATTTTTTGTGACGTTAATGCACCTCAGTATTACTACCGACCAGCAGAAAAGGCGATCAAAAGGTGTGTAATAATTGCCGTATAATCAGCCTTATTTCGAGCCCATTCTACCATAAAGTTTTCGCCAAACATGAGACGCATGCACAAGG
>NW_008761154.1:0-642 GCF_000715545.1 Opisthorchis viverrini | reverse complement strand
TGTCCTCAGATTACAGGAAATGTTCTGTAGCAAGTGCACATTGAACAAACCGTGTTGAGACAAAAGTGTTCCTACTTTAAAACTAAGCTTAAACTTCAAAATTATTTTCAAATATTATCTTGACTTCAGTCGTTGTCGCAACTTGATTTTGAATTGGCTCTGTTGAATACGGCATGTACAAGGGTTCCTTCTTTCACAAACATACTTTCCATCACATTGTCAATGGCCTCAGTCAGCAACCATTACTCTCATGGGGTTACCGCTATGGGGCGGACATATTTACGTACGGCTAATTTCTTGACGCATGTACTAGCTTGATTTTTAGTATTTCTGTTATTTGTACTTACGTTTACGCCGAAAAATATTGTGAGATTGTTCTGTTGGCGTCACGTCGTGCCACATCATTCAAGAGCTTTACCCGTTGTTTCAAATGAGAGCCGTCCACGTAGAGACATGGGGACTTTCGTAATATTTCCTGAATTATTTTGTAGCAGGACATTGTGTGCAATTGGCGTTGGTCCGCTCTGGCGTGCTCTTGAATAAGCGAATTTGGGTGGCTCTTAATGAAGGCAAAGAGAAACGCAACTTGAAGCGCTCGGGGATGCGTAATTCGTTGTGAGAGAACTGTCCAATGTTCAGCAT
>NW_008761153.1:0-642 GCF_000715545.1 Opisthorchis viverrini | reverse complement strand
GGTAAGGAGTTTTCGACCAGACTGGTTTTTGTGTGTGATTCCTTTGTGTATACGTTTGTTGGTATTGGTACATGGAATTGTCCAGCTTCTGTAAGCACCCAGTCCACCCTCAGAAATGTATGTGTTCGTTCTCCGCACGGGCTTGATGACGCATGCACTCAGAACAACCACATCTGGGGCTTGGCGAATAATGTCATATTGGTCCAATTCACTGAGTAGCATACCGTCATGCTTGGTTCGGCCATTTCTCAAACTTGAGTTCTGGATGACAACTTATCACTAACAGTCCCAATGACCGCCTAGCCTCAACAAGGTGATTTTAACACACAGTACAGGATGTTTGTTCCCTGATATGCACTGATGCGAAACAGACTGTTCCACATCGATGACAATAACGATGGTGTCTCGGACAAGCCGTTTTGCTCGGGACACGCCCGCATGTGAGCTCAAGAGGGTGACTTTCTTTGATGCAAGTCTGGTTCACTTTTTCACAGGGCGGAGATGACTTTGTGGGTGAATGCCCCCTAGGGCCGGGACAAATATATCTGCCTTTTTCGCGACCACTATTCACCACACCAAAAGCTTCCCCGGATTCTGCCAGGATGGGCAAACAATCGTCGTTTGACATCACGTGAGAGTGAA
>NW_008761152.1:0-642 GCF_000715545.1 Opisthorchis viverrini | reverse complement strand
TTGCTGGGGCGACTATGTCGAATTGCATCTGGGGGCGTAGGTTGACGGGATAAGGGTTGAAGAAAATATATGAACTCACTTATATAAGGTAAGCAAGGCGGATTGCTTTGAATTAATAGGAGGTACGTACAAAAATTGGGAAAAGACTCCGGGTAAATGTACTCATAAATAGATATATCGAATACGTGCGCAAATGCGGTGTCTAAGGAACGATTGCCCGTGTGTGGCTTTTGTCGAAATGTTCTCCAAATGTTGACACGGCGACTTCCATTCCCAAATGTGAATTGCAGAACCCAAACGAACGAAAAAAGGATAGCTGTTAACTGGGACGCTTTGATGAGGATTCCAATCGTAAAAAGAGTGCAAAAACATCACGCGACAAACCCTTGTGACTGCCGTCCACGAGCCAAAGGACTTAAGATGATCGCGGGCACCATCCTAAGCAGGCTAACCAATTATCGCGAAGGTTGAATTCGCGAGAACCAAACAGAGTATTGCCCTGGTCCAGAATCTACTACCCACTTCGAGTTAGATGCACGAACAATGCCACAAATTTAACTATCACAACGTTCGGTTTCATCTACGACAGCACCTTCTTACCCAGTCGATTGTGAAAAACTATGGTGGTGTCTGACAACCAAT
>NW_008761151.1:0-642 GCF_000715545.1 Opisthorchis viverrini | reverse complement strand
TTGGTAAACAATCGGTGGATTTATTGTTGTTTACTAGATCTCTGAAACGATGACCAGCCAGTCGGTCTCAAACAGTTTCCCATTGATTTTTTAGATGTAGTTATTGTTGATGCCCTCTATCAGAGCTGAAAAAGCTATCAGCTTTTCGCCAGAAACTGACTTTAGTGGCAAAACGAAATCTCGAGTCTCCCCATACTATGAACCCAGTTTCAAATTTCAGTTACACAGACTAGTTCTGTTTTACTGGAACTGTTTCTGTGGCTTAGTTTGTGAGTGCATAACACGAATTCGTAAATAACTAGAATGAGGAAGGATAATAGATTTGCTTACTGGTGTTTTGCGCTTTGCCATCTGTTTTGACCTTGTGAGTTTGACGCGCACTTTCAGAATTCTTGCTCATTCCTGGTTTGGTTGCATCGGGCTGTTTAATGACCGAATCCATTAGAGATGCGTCGCAAGGTAGCAGTCCGTTCGTCTATTCAAAATTAGGCTTGTGCGGTCCGCTGTTGATTCGATTCCTGGTACGTTCACTGTAAAGTTGCCGTGACTGCGTCGTTAAGTTTCAAATTTAACTCGCGAAAATAGGTGTAAGTTTCAGGGAATATTGGGAAATATGACCAAACAAAAACCGGAAGATCAAAG
>NW_008761150.1:0-642 GCF_000715545.1 Opisthorchis viverrini | reverse complement strand
TGTGAGTGAAGGTTGTCCACTCAACACCACAGTCACCTGTCAAAAAGGGATGCTTATGGTTTTAGTCAGCGAATCTTTAAATAAGACAAGGTAGACGGAACCAACGGTGTACTTGTGAGAATTGCACGAAACCTGGGCCAGTTGACAAACTGTCAGCAGCTAGGAAAAACTGACATAAACAACGAAACACCCACCAGTATTATACCCGGTTTGGAGGGAGCTGAAGGTAATAACGGTAAGTTTGATTACGTTGGGTGGCGCGGACAAAAACCACGTGGATACCATTCCATCTTATACATAAAGTTGCAGCAAATAAGAGTTGAAGAGTATGGAATTTCATACAATGAAAGGATGTAAATCCGGCTTAACAGTGGACATGGAAAATTGACGAAACATAAACAACACCTACTTGGAACTGATTTCTTCACAACTCAAATGGAATGGTACATCGACGGATGTGACACCAAACACATAGTCACCAATGCGAAACAGACACGGGTCCCAGAAGAAGTGTGCGTTTCTATAAGCGGATATCTGTAACGAGTGATGAGTGAGTGAATACACACCTTGAACGGAGATGGAGCGAAAAAGAGTAGAATTACCCAACCTCCTCAATTGGTTTCCAAACGCATAGAACAAACG
>NW_008761149.1:0-642 GCF_000715545.1 Opisthorchis viverrini | reverse complement strand
GATAATAAACAGGTGTAAGTCATGTTACTGGTGAGTAGTGAGAAAACAAGGAAAGTTACCCTTGTTCACCGTTGATTCGCAGGGGGAATCAACACTGGATTTATATACTAATTAACCATCGTGTTGGCACAAGGAAGGCCAAACAGGTTCCCATTCAATGCATGAATGTATACTGCTAGCCAATTCTGCTCTCCGATGTCCAGATATTGGTGCCGTTTTCCTTTGCATTTAAACGATTATTTTTCGAAACAGGCATTAAGACTGTCGTCTCGACCGCGGCGTTCCATGAAAAATCCTGAATATGAAACCGGATATTTCGGGCAACATAGTCGCCTGAAGTCTTTGTGGTCAGCTGTCGTTAATAAGGTTTTCTTTTAAAACGCTCCCTGTGTTCCCTGTCAACCGGCGTCACGCCTAAAACAACAATTAGGGACGTTTGAAGAAACCCTGTCGTATATTTTTGTGAGATTTCGTCCTGTAAGCGAAGCGAATCTATGCTGAAAAGCCGAGAAGCACTGTACAGCTGTTTCATCCTTATTGGGAATCAGCAGCAGTGCGCATCTCACAGAACTCCGAAGAGTCTGGAACCCGCTACCTCCCGCTAGCAGTTTGAACACATAATCTTTCGGCCACGAGTGGCTG
>NW_008761148.1:0-642 GCF_000715545.1 Opisthorchis viverrini | reverse complement strand
GTATGGCTTATGTTTCAGTTAAGTTGGCTGTCCCCTGACAGATGACAAATGCTAGCGCAAGTTAGATGGCCTGGGGGCTTGACAGCTGCGGTGAGATTGGCCGTCTCCTTGGGAAAATTCGTAACCGGAAATCATGACTCAGCTGTGTAGACGAATAATGTGGATCCACTGACGTCTGGGGTTCGGACTATCCAGTTCAGTCACCGTTAATACTTTGAAGGGAGACAGCTACTGGAGATATTCAAATGCTCTGGGGTTTTCTTCAATTAGCCATTCACTCAGTTATTCGTACCTTTAGGTTGTGCGATCCAAACCTTCACACTCTGAAATCAAGTGTTCCCATGCAGAAGAACTTGCCACAGTTTTATCCAGTTTATCTTGTTTGATCATCTCCCCAATGCCCATGGCTCTCTTGTTCCACCGGGTTCATTTTGATGGTTAAATTCCGTTTGTGAGATGAGACTGAGAAAGCACACATTCGAGTCTGGAGACTCAAGCTGAATATTCTGGCTATCCGCTTCTAAGCTGTGGTATATCTTTTACTGACTGCACTCATGTATTCTGAAGCGAATCCTTAGAAACTGATCAGAAAATTAAACGAAAGCCTTTCAAGATCAGCGGTTTTCTTCCATCCATCAAAAT
>NW_008761147.1:0-642 GCF_000715545.1 Opisthorchis viverrini | reverse complement strand
AGCTACCGACATTCTCCTCTATAGACAACACAACATATTCCGAATAAGAGTTAATAGCAACGGAACTAATAGTATCTTTTAGGAGTAATATTACCATTGATGTTGCTGTTATTATGGGTATCATGCGTACGTAGAGAGCCAAAAGTGGTGACTAAACCCATGACTGTAACCATGGGAAGCCCCATTCCAGCAAAAGCCCAGGTAATCATAGGTAATCAGATTCTTCCATATTATTACACCAATTATCCCTGCGTCATATTAGAAAAACGCTACGATATATAGAGCATAACCTATTTTAATGCCAAGGTTGCTATCACGGTCCGATCAGAATGTCTTGCAAAGTTTGTTTGTTGTTTGCTGGACATAAACTGTGCACTACACAACTTATCATGTACCACACAACTTACTGCTACTGAACGACCTAGAGGCTATGCGTTTCCAGAAACGCAGTAATAGAATGCATCAGCGTCCAACAAAAACAAAATGCAGTGCGGAGACGCGGGTCATTTTATTGATACTGTGGCGCGATATTGGTCGGTCCAGTGCGCTGGTTGGTTGCCTGTTTGTTCACCCAGCTAGGTAAGTGAAGTGGAAGTGTTTCGTTATCATCCGAGGAGACACCATCATTGTCTAGGCGGCCAG
>NW_008761146.1:0-642 GCF_000715545.1 Opisthorchis viverrini | reverse complement strand
TCTGAGGCAATGCGCGGCAGCTGGATATTTATTTAACATTGGCAAACTTATTCGGTCTTAGAAACCGCAGGGTGATCATTATTAGAAAACCAGTCAAAGGAGCGTATGTGGTGGTCTTGCAACATTTTAACGAGAAACTGGAATCGATCTCGTGTGGGAACGGAAATTTCCAGTTGCTGCCGAATAGGAACGACAACAGAACACCAGTGGAAGGTCAACTGACAGATTGTATAAAAGGACTGCACAGTAATGATACCATGAGTGCGATACAATTGGAATAACTTGGATCTACGGCGACAAGCATTCTGCGTCTCTTTGGTCCCCTAAAATTAGACCTCCGACTATGCAGAATTCTATGTACCACAACAGTGCTAAATGGTCATGTGAAGATCCCGAACCTTAGGTTCGAAGCCCAGCATGAGAGTTCCTTCTGACCTCTATTCGCAATGGCACCTGTACACGAAAACGTCTGTGATTTTTTGTTGATTTTACTGATGTAATTACTATTCACAGTGATTGCTTTTTATGTAATGTCATCCAGAACAACCAGCTGCCTGCCGTTTTATGTAGTGATAACTTGGACAGACCAGTTTTAAGCTGATTATTGAGGTTATCGTTACGGAGTCACGCGCAGGTTCGGTT
>NW_008761145.1:0-642 GCF_000715545.1 Opisthorchis viverrini | reverse complement strand
TTTTTTTTTCGAAATCGCACTCAACTGATCAGTCACCCAATAGCCAAAGCGATTCTATCGCGATTTGCATATAGCTTAATGTGATCGTTCCCACTTTGAGCGTACTTGTTTCGTGTGCATGTCTGATCCGAACGAGAACGGAGTTTTTTGAAACCGTCAACAGTGTGTTGGCGTTGAAATGTGATCTACACTGCATTTGATCAATTACTCTTCTGTTAAACGGTAACGCGATAGTCGAAATAGGGATGTATGTTTGATTCAGACAGGTTTTTTAATTCGCGAGAAAACACAATCTTCGTATTCTACAGAGTAGGTTCAAAAATATCGATTTAGTCGATTTCCTGAGAAAGAATCGGAATATTTGATGTTCTGTGGACTGTGAACAACTCTCTGCCTTAGCAATAATCTCTCCCAAAGAACAGTACTTTAATTTCTCTTAGAACATGTAAAGTTTCCGGTATTCCGCTGCTTATGTCCCATCCTTCTACTACACTAATCCAGGTTTACTGCACTGTTTACCCGAAAAAAATCGGTCCACATGTTTTGAGGGCAAACTGTTGCGAACAGTGGAGAAGCCGGTCGCAAAGTGTTTTGTATTTAATTTGGTCTTCATGAGAGACTCAAGTGAATCTCTCGGTTGTG
>NW_008761144.1:0-642 GCF_000715545.1 Opisthorchis viverrini | reverse complement strand
AACTGTGCAGCATAGTTATTCATTTTATTTAAAATAGTCTGCAACTCTAAAGGGCCTAATCCAAGGAAAAAGATGTCGTACTCTGTCTTTGAGCGAACGGTCCCAGAGTACTTCGATCCCCGATGTGGTAAAGGTAGGCAAAGAAAACTCAAGCAGCAAGTCGACTACGAAGTTGAAGAGGGAGACCGAAAAAGGACATCGTTGTATGACACCACAGGTGGAAATTTGCCGTAGACACGTCAGCGTCCACGGTAGGATGCATAAGAAGGCCTTATAAGAGACAAGAATTTAGTAGGGACACCGCCTCTAAACAATTCCACCGTTTCTGACTATCAAGGTAGTCAGAAGCAAACTTAAGACTAACATTGTCGGTCATCGGAAGGAATGCTGCAGCCCACACACAAGGTAAGGATATTAGTCCGACCACGACCAGGGCGAAACCCAGCTTGATTCTGCTGATTCTCCCGATGACAACTAATGTGCGTAGAATGATGCCAGAGAACACTTTCGAAGCTAGGTGATGCTCCGGTGGCTTTCGCACGAGGTTCTTGCACCGCCTTTAAATATGGGAATCACCATCGAAGCATCCCACACTGTTGGAATTTTTTCCGCATTCCAGAAAGTTTTCGAAAATGGTCGTTA
>NW_008761143.1:0-642 GCF_000715545.1 Opisthorchis viverrini | reverse complement strand
AGCCCGTTTATCGCCTGTGAACTTAAACGGTTAAGCATTTGCGTTCTCCCGGTTTGCCCTTCTTTGTTTTACAAATGTTATTGGATGTGAACGGATGTTTTTTACAACATAACTTCTTAAATGTCTGGACATTTTCCCCAACAACCCTAACAAGAACAGATTAGTCGTGACTGGCCTCCTAGTCGATACTTCCTCTATATTCTGAGCTTATTTGGAGCATTCTCTTCCCTGTGCTCCCGGAGATACATCGGTTTACGAACAGTTGTTGGGCTGGTTCAGCGATTGATTTTTTTCCTGACGAGATACTTTTTTTGAGAAGTGATCCATTTGGAATTCCTTCATCTTTCAACGTTTCACTGTTTTTGCTTCAGTTCTCCACTACTCTGGAACCATAGTACTTCAAGCGGTTGGCCTCACCGCTTTGGCCACTTTCGGTTTGATGTCCTACACTTTCCAAACGAAACGCGACTTCAGCCAGTGGGGTTCCGGGCTGTGCGTGGCACTCCTTCTGCTCATCATAGCCGGTCCAATAAACGTAAGTCAACTGCTGTTGTGTGCTGTGACGGGGTGGTGCAACTTCTAGGCTGGACCTTGGTTTCCTGCTCCCGCGCAAGATAGCTCAGAGTGCGAGATAGCTCAAGT
>NW_008761142.1:0-643 GCF_000715545.1 Opisthorchis viverrini | reverse complement strand
AGAGTGGTCCACAGTACCTTGGGAAGGGAGAAGCTGGGATTTCAAATCCCCGCCTGTAATTGTAACAACAATTTCAGAGCGGCAGATGCAATCGAAATAACCAATATGATGATGGTTTAGAGACTGTTAGGTCTTCTGGGGATCAGTATATGTTTCGTAAGACAGATGATTCCATCCCTTCAGCAACTTTTATTGGAAACTCGCTATATAGTTTTAGTCAGTTTGTCAATGTTCGCTACTTACGAAAAATTAGATTGATCGCCAACACGGCGGTATAGTCAGTCGCACTTTCCATTTACGGCTACAACATGGCTACGGTCTGGCACTCTGATTTCACGCTGGTGAGCTGGAGCATCGCAGAGATGATGCGAGTGTCTTCAACGTGCAGACATAAATTTGCAAGTAAAATGACGATGTAGGTAACGCAGTCGTTCTGTTAGCAGATCGGTGGTCGTATGTAGAACTAAGTACAAAGATATGATCAAATGAAACAGGACTAATGTATGGCCACTGCTACGGTCCACGTCTCCAGTAATCCACTAGGGGATTTGTTGTGGTCGATAACTGGGAAATCATTTCGTTGTGGGTCCTCGCATATTTTGAGTCAAACTCAGAATCGATCCACTTAATGCAGATCACACTT
>NW_008761141.1:0-643 GCF_000715545.1 Opisthorchis viverrini | reverse complement strand
AGTCGAATATCCTAGAGAACAAGATTGCTCATTGTGCTGCCTCATTCAAATTGAAGGGTCGATTCATTCGATCATTTATAAGCACCCAAAGCATCCGCCGAAAATCGCCACGTTGGCAGCAATTGAACAACCCGAAAGTCACAATGTCTAACTGTTGGAAATTGTTCATCTATCTGAGTATCACCTCGAGTGTTGGTGCTACGCCGATAAGCGACACTGACGGAAGAACCAAGCTTCTACTGATTTCGTTTGACGGGTTCCGTCATGACTACCTGGACAAAGCTTCATCGTCTGGTGTTAATATCTCTGGTTTCTTGAAAATCTGGGAATCCGGCTTTCGGGTATTGCGCGTGAAAAATGAATTTGTTACGAGCACCTCGTCGAATCACTTCTCGATGGTGACTGGTCAACATCCGGAGTCTCATGGGATCGTGGATAATTCATTCTTCGACCCGATGCTCAACCGGACGTTTGCGTTCAGCAATGGAACTCAGGCGAAGGAGTCAGTCTGGTTCGATGTTGGGGCTGAGCCTATCTGGGTGACGAATCAATTACACGGTCATCGCACGGCTATGACGTCATGGACAGGAGCGTTTGCACCAATCAAAAACATTCTTCCTTCCATCAGTTACCCTGCTTTCGA
>NW_008761140.1:0-643 GCF_000715545.1 Opisthorchis viverrini | reverse complement strand
CCGGCTAGATTAGTATAAGTTCCATTGGTATTTTGCAGCCGAATTTACTTAAACAAATTAAAGATGCATAAATTCGCTTCGATTACCCGCATGCGTTTGAAATATCTTGGGATTCTTTTGTACATCCTGTGTCAACCTCAGTAAATATTTTGTACTCAAATAGGTTATGTACGAATTATATTTTGGAATATTGATATTAATATCATAAATATCATTACTAGTAAGTTAGGAAACTTTCCAAGTATTAGGCACAGTTTTCAAGGATTTTACCTGACTTATAGTATTTGGCAGGTGGAACGACATCTCTGTAACTACTGCAACATATAATATCGAGGACTTACTGTTACTCGGGGGCGGATCTCCTCCACGTCGTTCTGTTAACATTGTTACCGAGGGTAATAAATTAGTATCAGCGAGTTACAAAATTATTTAACAGAAAATAGTGAGAAAGAATCCAATATGTATTGTATGCTTTATTCGATTACAAAAGGATACAATGACAATGAACAGACCAGGGGCTACCGTTGTCAAAACGAAACTTTACCGAGCTGGATTAGTCACGCCTGGGTACTTCAGCAAAATAGGTTTGACTAAGAACATTTCACTGTCACTGTAAAGTGTGCCATGCTTCGAGGAAGTCTAA
>NW_008761139.1:0-643 GCF_000715545.1 Opisthorchis viverrini | reverse complement strand
TTGCTAATTCATAATGTCGAATGAATAATGAGCGTTTGCATCTTCTTCCATATACCTGTCTACACAAACAGCGGGTGAGTCAGCTTTGAGATAGAATTATTTTCGTTGAAGACAGCACAATTTTGCAGTAGATGAATGCAATATAATACTAAAAACTCAAAATATTATAATTTCCTGTCTAACTGCGTCGATTTCTTGTCTCACCAAACTGATGAATTTGGAGAACTACCAGATGGAAGTTAGTTTACTAAGTTCTGCGAGTTTGCTAAAATGTTTGAAAATTATGAATAAATCAACGCCACCAGGTGCCATTCAAAAACTGCCTTGTTCTTAGTTTAGCCAAGCACGTTAGTCTTATATTCCACCCAATACCTCAAGCGATGTCTATCCAAATTCCTACAAAGTTGCGTTGACTCTATTTGCACCACCGTTACATAGCAAATTTAAATATATACCTGTTTTGCTTTGAGTCACGCTAAAATTTACTTTCAAGTTATTGTATTTATTTGTTAGATATTAGACGGTTTACATAAAACTCCGAATATTGCGTCAATCTGGAATTTCTGTAGGAGTTGTAATAAGACCGGGAGGTCAACCGGGAAATTTTAAACAGTATGTCTCAAAAATGATACTACGATTTTTT
>NW_008761138.1:0-643 GCF_000715545.1 Opisthorchis viverrini | reverse complement strand
AGCACCTACGTTGGCGGCCATGTTTCTAGTTTTAAAGGGGCTCGAAAAAATAACACTCAGATCACTTGATATTTTCACCGCCTGGATTTAAACTAAGCCATTTCATCTTCACTTGATCCGGTGCACCTACGCACAACAGTCGAAAGATTTGACGTTAGGCTGTACTCTTTACTAAAATGGACTTGGCCACTAAAGTGCCTGCTTAATGCTAGCTAATCGTTTTGACCTCTGGTTGGACTTGGACTGTAAAGATACCCGGCACCAAGCCAGTGGAGGAGGTTGTGAAAGTCTCGAAACGACAGAATAACACGGAAATAGAGTTACTCGAAGAATTCAGCTGTAATGAACCTCTTTATTCATTTCATACGGCGGACAGAAAGAGTGGTGAACATAAATAGACTGAGGAATGTTTTTAAGCCACTACGGTAACTGTAATTTCCAGTCCTTGAAATCCACACAATAGGCGGGCGTGTGGCACCATGCCCAATTAGTTGCTGAAATCCTGAATTCCACTGGTAAGATATCCAACCCAAAGTTTGCGCGCTAAAGAGTAATTTCACATGCAAGAGCGATCTTTTCAGACTACTGTTTGGAAGCTTAGAAGGATAGCATCATGTAGATAAGTTTATGATATTTTTGTTTC
>NW_008761137.1:0-643 GCF_000715545.1 Opisthorchis viverrini | reverse complement strand
ATGGCACCTTAATTCAACAGAATGCTCAGATCTGTTAATTTTAGTGTTGCTTGCAAATGTGGACACTATTCTTGATCGTTTGTGCTAAGAAGTAGGATTTCCTCGACCTAATACACCATCTATGCGCCAGTTCACTGCTGGTTTGGACCTTCATGAAGGTTATCATGTAGGCACAGTTCCCGAGTCTTTATCAGCCTTGTGTTTTAATTGAGCAACACATTGTACGCAAGTGACAAACTACACAGCCTTGCAAATTACATTAACAAGAGGCTTATTTAAATCTCTCGTATTAGATTGTGAGAATATAGTTCGATATATTGAATGCTGTACCAACTGCAGCAGGAGTGTCATAAACGAGAGACTCCGTTGAGTCTCTTGCCAACCCCAACGAGAGAGTTTTCTCACTCTTTTCTTCCTTCTTTCTTCTAAGGAGACTCCAGATGGCAGAAGATTCCGTCCAGTTTGACGGGTCTTGTATAGTTCTTCGTTTTCCCTAACTTGAAGGTAGTCGTTTCTTTGAATGCTTTTTTTCGGGGGTGGGAGGGTTGTCTGCCGCAACGACAGGTACATTCATACTCGAACTGCTAGCCTTAATGTCTCACAAACTGAACGAATTGATGTGTATAGTTTGAATTTGAATTCG
>NW_008761136.1:0-643 GCF_000715545.1 Opisthorchis viverrini | reverse complement strand
GAGTGCTGGTAAATGTTAAAAGTCCACGTAAGTGGTAATTCTATGCATGAATCCTTTCTCAGCAGGATTCGATGGTGAATCGCAGGACATACAGGGATGGTACATCGTCCACTAAGCAGGGTCCTCCTCGGTCCACAGGGTGCTGCTGAATGAGGGGTCGATCATGCTAAGATTTAGTTGTGAAGTTGGACCATCAAGAAATTTAGCTCCCCTACAAAGAGATCCATTGGTCGCTCCAAAAATCGCAGTGGTAGTACAGAGGACCCGCTGGAGGGTAAAGTGGTGCACAGTCAGCGAACACAGAGAGGCCTCAGCAGTTGAGTTAGTTGGGTTGGTACATATCTCAGTTAATTGCGTAACTTTTGCTGTATCCGTGTGGATGAGCAGGTTACTGTACTGTTGGCCAAGGTTACTTGGAATTTTCTAAATGTGTGACTTAATTAAAGTTGGGTATGAAAGAGTTCAGAGAACCTTTGGACTGGTTTCGTGATAGCACTCTTGACAGCTTCAATATCCATGGACTCCAAGCTTGCATCGCGTAGTTTACATGGTATACGAACTGATAAATGCCTCCAGTACCATCTTTCGTAATCTGCGAAAGGTATAATACAGCACACCGACTGGCCATTGGGCTAGGTTTCTG
>NW_008761135.1:0-643 GCF_000715545.1 Opisthorchis viverrini | reverse complement strand
ACAACACACTGGAATATAGCTGGTACACACTTCATTCAAAACGACAGTGTTCCTCCTCACCAGATTTCCCAGTTCTTCTCTCATAAGCTCTGGCCTTTTGGCGAATACTTGCTTCCTCGTAGCTAGGTCGCTGAAGCGTCTCTTTGTACGGTGGAATCTGGCGGAGTGTCCTAGACAGTTTGAGGATCAGCAGGCACCCTAAAGGCTGTAATAGTGTTGACGCACGGTCATCACCATCTACCCAACACCATCCCCGAACATACTGCATTCCTTCATGGAGAAATGGACATACTTGCTAGTGGAAATGCTGTAAAAATAGGTAACATAAGCGAGAAGACATGACAAAGGTGGATCACAAGCCACGTAGCAGATAACAGAACTCCCGTACTTGGTATATCTCGTGCAGAAGTTGACATCATGGCCGGATGTGAAGTTGGGTAAACTGGCATTCGTCGACAAAACGGTCATATACCGTTTAAACACATAAGTGTCATTCCCTCAAGATCCCTATGCATGGTAAGGCAGGCCGTAGCATCGAGAACCACTGTTCATTGCGGTGTGGGTTTAGGTTAGGGCACATGGAACTCCGATTAAGAGAGTGGACTAGCTGTATCGGAGGCACGTCAAGCCCCAGGTGGGGGTG
>NW_008761134.1:0-643 GCF_000715545.1 Opisthorchis viverrini | reverse complement strand
GTTCAGTTCAGTTCAGCGTTTTAGCTCACAAATCGTGCAGTATTCGTTCACCGAGCACAGGGAGAATGGGGTAAAGACAGCTACACGTTGCACGCGATAAACCGATCAGTTCACTGACATCAAATGGCTCTGTATATCAGGCATGACAGGGCGTGAGAACCGTGCAGCGAAGGCGGACGCTTTGATGCAAGACCACCATCGGCTGCATGACACAGCCATACTTGCAATCCACTTCCGGGGAAACGGTAGTTACGGACGTGGTTGAGTTGACTAGTAGGGTTTTCATGGTTCGTTGACACATCATAGACTAACAGCACCGGGTCTTCTCCATCCGATACAAAGCTGGGAGAAAGTTGTACGAGGCAAGCACTCCTCTGGCATAAGAAGTACGCGACCTAAGTAGCGTAACCTTGAGCTCAAGATACCTCACTCGTTAAGGCGCGAATTTACTGACCGGATGGTCTGCGGTCCGAACCCACCCCGACATCTCGACCACTCCTGTTCAGGCTTAGACAATCTGACAGCATCTCAGTCCTCATGCTTTCTTCGGGTGGCAGCTAGGCATTGAAAGGGTACTACAGCTGAACGGTTGTATTTACTTATGACCAGCTGATCTGTTCCGAAAATCATCTGGTACGCTCCA
>NW_008761133.1:0-643 GCF_000715545.1 Opisthorchis viverrini | reverse complement strand
CACCCGAAACCACCGCCTAGTACAATCGTATTTTTAACAGCACAGTGAGCAAGAGCTTATCTCAGCTGACCTGAGATGAGCTGAGCTCAGCTGTCCGCTGCTGAGCTGAGCTGAGCTTCGCTGAACTCAGCAGAGCTGAGCTGAGCTGACCCAGCTGATCTGAGCTGAGATTATTTGTGTAAAATCAGCCCATTTCATGTGGCCTCCATATAAACTCGCTCTTTCTCACACATATTAACAAACCATTGTGCATGCTGTCATGTACACATCACGGCCGCATTCATATTATACGCCAGTAATATCAGTCAACCTCGTGTGATTTATATAGCGGAGCAGCACATTTCAGGTTTGGCGGGAGTGGCCGAACAATACGCATGACCCCGCAATTATCTCAATTACTACCAGATTGTATTCCATAAGTCAGTCTTTCTCATCATACAGGATAACTTGGGCGCGACGTCCTACATATTATCCCACGCCGAATTTGAAAATGGCGCCTCGTAACCAACAGATCGAACACAATCTTCGGCAAACTTGTGGCGGGGTCAAATTGCAGTTACACGTCGCCCGCGGTATACCTCGTGCAAATTGTTAACTTGGTCAATTATCAGAACACTCGAAAACTCCGGCTAGTACAAACGTG
>NW_008761132.1:0-643 GCF_000715545.1 Opisthorchis viverrini | reverse complement strand
ATAGACGGTCCACCGCTTACTTTCTAAACTGGAAAATTCGGTTTAAACAGTTTCATCACCAACCAGGAGGAAGTTATAAGCGCATCTTTTTGGAATGGAAAGTGTGAGTGTTGTCACCTTGTTTGATAATCAGGCTGCCTGTCCTAAACAACAGCATGACGATAGAATAAACGCATCTAAAATAACCTTGTTTTTCCGAACAACTGAATCTCTCTTTCATGTTTCCGTTGGTTAGATATCCGATGAATCACAGCGTGTATTCTTGGCACAACATACTACTCATTTGGTCGCTGAAAACACATCGGCATCAGCTTATGGCCGCTTTCAACCTTATTTTGACCGCTCGAATTTCTATTAACCCCACGGTGCGCTTGAGCGTCAGATTTTACATAGTTGACCGAATACACTCATTGAAAGCATATTTTAAATGAGAGATTTACTTAAGCACCACAGAAATTTCCAAGTGTACATCGATAATTGCAGACAACTAGGCGTTCAGGCAGATCCCGGAGTTAACGAAAACTTGGGAACTAAGCCGACATGACGAATTCCAAAAAGGGTGAAACAGGTGATGAGCTTTCGAATCTATTTCAGTATTGTGTTCTCGAAATAAAACTGAGGGCCACAACAAAATAGCAATACC
>NW_008761131.1:0-644 GCF_000715545.1 Opisthorchis viverrini | reverse complement strand
TGACCAAGAAATCGATGTTTCGGGAAAGCTTAGATACAATTTATGGATTTAAGACTTTGTGAAATTCACTCTTGCTAAAACTCCTCGTTGGACCAACTGAGTACGTTGCAGTTTTGTTCGAAACTTAAAGCGGTCAATGGATTCGCAGTTATTTCAAACTTTTATTATAACGATAAATTTATTCCTAGTTTTGCATCAACCCTACAATGATTAGGAACCGACAGGACAGCTTCAGTCCATTACCAATTTCCTATTGGATTGTTCAGTCAAGGATACACGTTTTGCAATGTATATGAAGACGAAAAAGACCGTAGATTATTAGGAGACTGAGTTGACCATACCCGTGTTCAGGTGTGCCATAAAACGGCAGTGTGTGAGTGTGTTCTTGAAATGAAACCAGGTCACAAGCATTCATGATTCAACTTTAGTGTACTATCGGCCAAAGTTGCACTCCTATCCGACCGTCATTTTCGGTTAATCGATAAAGCTAAATTCCGTTTTGTCCTATTACATACCTGCTTAAAAATGATGCTTGACAGAGCAGTTCTAGTATGATTGTACATCAAAATATATTCATATCCTTGTAACTTTCTAACCTCTTTTTAGTTTTACATGGTTTTGTGTGCTGCATGTTCTCTATTTGT
>NW_008761130.1:0-644 GCF_000715545.1 Opisthorchis viverrini | reverse complement strand
GGGGGGGATAGAAAGGAAAAACCAGCAAGCGCTGCGTGTGCCGCAAGCCTCCAAATTTGTGAACAAACATGCCTTGACAAAAATGGGTATGAACCTGTTTATCCGTAAGGATTAGCAAAAACTACAAAGGGGACTGTTCGAACTTACGTTTGTCTGAAGAATACACACAGACCAAATACCACACTGCCATGGAAACAACCCAATGGACCACAGGAATGGTGGAGGTTAGACTCTGATCGCCAGAGCGTGGTCACACTGCTTTGCATTGGAACTGTGAACAAAGGAAGAGCACAACCTACTTCGAATGTTGCAAACCACTGGCTACCGACAAATTTTTGTCAGAAAAGGGTTGAAGTAGAGAAGCATCCCCGACAGGAACAAAAGCTGCAGCTCAAGTAGGGAGTAAACCGGTCGTCCTACCGTGAATCATGTGAAAATCTGAACACAGGACAGGACAAATGCAGTTAAAGGAATTCCAGAAACCGATTAAAGGGCCGTCCACTTTGAGGAAACAAACTTCAATGCAGAGGTAGGCGACCAATAGGAGCGTAATAAATAATGTGGTGTACCGAATCGACTTTATGGCCTGTGGTAAACACTACGTCGGACAGACCAGACAAAAACAGTCTACATGGATTCAAAAA
>NW_008761129.1:0-644 GCF_000715545.1 Opisthorchis viverrini | reverse complement strand
GGTGTTACAGCTGAACGATTTTTTTATATCCATTACTTGGGGCATAAAACATGGACTCTCTTGGGAGGTAGTGACTCGCCCCTCCACCATCCGAGCCTTCTTCCTATTCATCTATGATAAATTCGTCATACTCAGGTGTCACCAACATTAGCCAACGGACACTATCGTAACGTGGCTTATCACTTTTTGGGCTGCTCCAGTGCTTCATTCCGTGACAGCGATATCTCCACTTGCAGCGGCGATCTGTGTACCGCGTGTCATTTGTTCTTCCAGACTGATCCCACCTGCATACCACTTTCCTTGGTACTATCTTGAGTCGCACTGGTAATGACCTCAACAGGAATTATACGGGTTACGAAAAACAAACAAAAAGCGAAACTGTTGTAAGCTAACTATTCCACCGACGACATATCAATGTGCTGCTGTGTGTCGTGCCGGATTGTCTTCTGGAAGGTGCACTGCGCTCTCATGCATACGGATTGGTCAACCAGTGTCGCAATGCCGTCATCTAGGTAGCTGAACCTGATTCATCGACGGGATTCAAGTTTCTCAATAATCGGACCGTTGGTTTATAAAAGCTCGGTTATTCATACGTTGATAACTGATATGGTGACAGCGTCACGAAGAGACTGAACCTTACCGTG
>NW_008761128.1:0-644 GCF_000715545.1 Opisthorchis viverrini | reverse complement strand
CATTCATAAGATCCGAACAAACGAGCAGACAAGGGAGAACCTTACACGTGTTTATTACGCGGCAAAACAATTCCTCTCTTGTCGGAGGTTACGAGGCACCAAAAAGTGCACGCTGCGACGGCCGACTTTTATTGCGGTGTGTGCGAAAAATTTTTGAAAGTGAGCGTGGGTTTGAACAACCTATTAGGAGAAAAACGCAAGTAGAATGGCGAATACTCTTGACAGGATAATCATTCCAGCCGATAAGTCGTGAACCAAGTAGCCGTTGTTCTTGTAGCCACGTCGAGCACGGGTGGAGTTTTATGCTGATTAATTGCGAGTCACATTAACGAGAGGAACGTGTCAAGATTGCAAGGGGTTTGGGGCACTGTTGTGCTGAAAATGGAATTTTGCTCGGCACATGACAACCGTGCACGGAAAGCAAAGTCATTACGTTTGCGAGCAATGTGGGAAATCGTGTTGCAGGTGGGATGGTTTCAAGAAACATATTGGAAGTATGCACGACATGACAGCAAATGACGCGAGTTCAAGTGAGAGAACGCAGAAAATGTGAGCTTCAAATAACTAAATGTCTACTTGTCATCTAACAAAATTATCTGCTCAATTTCATCGAAATTCTCTCATTCTGACCAAAATGATGTTTA
>NW_008761127.1:0-644 GCF_000715545.1 Opisthorchis viverrini | reverse complement strand
AGGACTAAATTCTCAGACATACATGCAATTTTAACTTTATTGCCTGCCGAAAAAGTTCGGGACCAGAACGTAAGGTTCAAAAAATTTTCACCTAAAATGTGGAGTGAATAAACCGCCTTTCAGACGTGAGCAAATATTGGCGGAATAACTTGTTGGCACGAGGATTTTCACCCTGTTCGGTGATATCAGTCTAGTAGAAGCTGCGTCGTTTATTTTCTAAATAGTTCCTAAAGCTTGCAAACGAAGAAATCAATCAAATTTAATTTTTTAATAAAGCAAAGAATAGCCCAAGTAAACAGGTACAGGGTTTTGGTGCAATCTCTTGGAGAACTCGAATGGTGTGCAATCAAACCGATGCTTCCACAGGCTGTAGCAAAGCTTAAAACATTTCATGGCAAAACTTTTTCAAAAGGAATGTTCTTTGGTGGTTCAGTACTTTTTTATTTATCCCGAATAATCACCGTATATTGAACGTACAGAGCACCGGTTGCAAGCCTTTTGCTAGCTTGTGCTAAGTTTCGCGGAGGAACTTTTTTATAAGCCTCAGAGTAAGACACGTGCTGTTACTCGTTTCTACACGAGAATGTTCGCTAATTTTGGCGGACATACAAAATGGTGCCAGTGCGTTAAAGCACGCACAATGA
>NW_008761126.1:0-644 GCF_000715545.1 Opisthorchis viverrini | reverse complement strand
TCAGTCGGCATGTTACAGCTCAACGTAGCCCCTAATGCCTTCTACCGCGGCTCCTTCACCTGCTTTTTTGAGTGAACGCACTGAGCCGTTCAAATTAACTTCCTAATCCCCTTTTTGCCTAAAAATGCTCCAATACATGATAGCCCCACAACCCAAAAATGACCGCCAGCTAGCAGCAGGGTCACACAAGCTAGCGCGCTTCAATCACGATTCTGATAGCCATCTTCCAACAGCTCCCCCTTCCTCTCAAGTATCCTGGAAGATTACACAATAAGCTATGATCTTAGTGGTGCACAATTTAGCTAATGCGCGCCCCCAGATTCACATATGGCCACACCCGTTCGCTTGAGCTCTATATCACCATTCCACACTATCTCCAACCGGATTTTGAGTATCGATCTCAAACTCGCATGGCCGCAGTAGAAAGAAATTGTGAACAAATTTATCTGCCTGTTATTTTGGGTCAAAGTCCACCTCATAACGTTGCATCCCAGTAGAACTCTTGACTCTTTCTCACATTTTGAGTCCTCAATCTAGATACGGCTGTCTTGTTGCGTATTCTGAATAGCAGCAATGAACCACGTTACACCCTCGACGAACCCAAGAATATCTCATGTCCGTACTGTTTTGCTTTGTCACGATTC
>NW_008761125.1:0-644 GCF_000715545.1 Opisthorchis viverrini | reverse complement strand
GAACACTCGGTGATTACTTTATAACTACGGTTGCATTAACCCTCCCCTGTCTCCATAAAGGGATGTCTGAAGCTGTGAGTGGCTTCTTATGTATCATAGTGGGCGGACCAGGAAGCCAAACACTGGCAGAGAGTTGCACGACCGTTTAGCAAGGCGCAACAAAAATATTGCAGCCAAGACAACCAAATTTGAGATCAAATTACAATTGCACTCTTAACCGCGGAATAAAGTCAAGCACTGCAACGAAAAATAGTTTACCGTGCTGTCCGGATTCGATTCGCTTGTCGCGAGGTTCGTTTGGATGCGATCCAAGTCACTGCAAACAATGTGAAGTTTACTGGCAACAGTAGTATCTGTTGGTAATTTTTAGTGAACCATACTTTACGTCTGTCTCACACACTATGGTGATTCAGAAGGATCAATATTTCCATTCCACTGCTGTTAAGGGTATTGATATAAATCTAAGGTCCTTCGGCGAGGATTGTGTGTCTACACCAGTTAGTAATGAATGCTGTATTTTAATGGAAATTTTAAAGGATGTATATTCATAGGTAGCAGCAATATTCCTTGAACTTTCCCTTTATATCTAGAAGGATACTGCACTATATCTTCTTACTAAAGTGTCCTCAGGATTCACTAATTGT
>NW_008761124.1:0-644 GCF_000715545.1 Opisthorchis viverrini | reverse complement strand
AGTAATGCGGGATTTCGCATAAACCGACCAAAACGCTTTAAGTGCTACACCCAGGGAGTTTTTCGCAAGTTCTAAATTAATGCTGCTGTCGCATGTCGGTCATTTGAAATTGAAATCCACTCGCCGGTACGAAAATCGAGTCCGGTGCTCCCAACTTTAGATAAGCAGTCATCAGTCCTCTTGGTAAATCTGGCGATTGCATAACAATGGCTTATAGTTCGAATGGGGATAACACCTCGCCCAACGAAGCCTTACATTCTGATCAGTAATTATCAGGCGTGAATGAATCAAGCACGTGATTCTTTGGTCCGCGATTCTGGACTAATTGCATTGTTAGACAACTATCGGTCTTATGGGCTAAAATCCTGTCCACTAATGTCCAACGTCAACCGAGAACACACTGTCTGTTTCATCGTATTTGTTACTCATATCCTACCAATTTCATTCAACCTCTCAGAAACATGATCAACCATGGGAAGGGAGAGGAAGGTTCACCACTACACTTGGTTTATTATCCTATAGGTATTTCGAACATATCTTATCCGTTCCTAACACAGGAACCATAAAACGGCCGGTTCTGATTCCTTTGTCCAGGAACTTGTCAGACACTGGTTGGGGTGTATCCAAGTAAGGCAGCACGCGCG
>NW_008761123.1:0-644 GCF_000715545.1 Opisthorchis viverrini | reverse complement strand
TCTACCAAATTCTTTTGTACGACCTTTTTTCATCTTTCATTACTCTAACTAGAAGGACAGAAGTCGAAGAGGCACTGTCGGGTAAGAAACTTTTATCGGGCTATTTATCGGACCAGACAGTTGATAAGTTTAAACGACGATCCGTGGGGCACATGAAAATGTATACTTCAATACAGTATTCCAGCCTTGGTTTCGGCGAGGTTTCTCTACTCGTCACTTTAGTGTACTTCGCATCAGTGTATGGATGAGATTGGCTGCATTTTCTAACTGAGTTTGAATATTGGATTTTGGTAACATAAATGAAAACTGCATTTTACCATACCGTGTTTTACGGAGAGGGCTGGTAACTGGGAAAAACTCTTTTGTTCGAAAGCACACCCTACCTTCCACACACGAACGTTTACACACGGGTTAGATTCGACGCCGCGACATTTCCTTGATTGACCGACGCCCCAAGCTAGGACGTAAGACGTTTCTCCACCCACCTCCAGTTTCCGTAAGCCGATCGCTCTTGTTAGTATCTTTATGGAGGTTCTCCCTTTCTGCCAGCCGTTGTCTACCTTTATTGTTGGACCTACTCAGGTGGACTTCCTTGGATGCTCCCGGAAGAATCTTCACACGAAGAAAGCAGGATTCTCCAGTTC
>NW_008761122.1:0-644 GCF_000715545.1 Opisthorchis viverrini | reverse complement strand
CTCAGTTCAGCGAACAAGCCAACGACCACTCCCGAGGAATGTTTGGTTTCGCGAGATGACTATTTGGTGATGGAGATTTAATTTTTAGTATCGGTTAGATCACCGCCAGGATCAATCAGTAGAACTAGATTGTGCTTATCCGCATAAGTGCGCTAATTTGTGAACCGTTACGGTGGTAACAGAAGATTCAGCCGTATGTGCTGCATAAAGGCCACCTCATCTTTACGTTGGCATGATGTTGGAGACATCGCGTACCGTGCGCACCAGGCACAAGGCTGCTGAAGACCATTCTCCAATGCAAGATCGCTTTTTCCACTCTTAAGCTTCATTATGCAGTGCAAGAATGGCGAAACAAGTCACGGTCTCTAGAAGGATTTTCAGTAACTATGAGTAGTACCGTTCGTCTGGTAAATATAAGTGAATGACCACGAAGCCGTGACGCTCAAACATCAGTGCGGATGGTGTAGCAGTCTAAAAATAAGAAAAATTATTCAGTCCAGACTGCTTATATAAAAAACAGAGTAAATATATCGCTTTTCGTGCTAGTTCATGGCTGCGCTGTGTATCAATTAAAAGCATTGATTTTTAGGCTAAAGTCCAGTTTACGTTGCTTTTGATGTTGGGGTTTGCCAGCGGGTTTTTTT
>NW_008761121.1:0-644 GCF_000715545.1 Opisthorchis viverrini | reverse complement strand
GAAAGTACCGATTCTCCGTGGATTTCCGGTGACTGAGTGATCTGACCGTAAGTCGAGTCGTAGCTGTTCCTTTGGTTGCGGTCATTTCAGGTACCCTACAGCGTTCTCGATACTTCTAGGTGTTCGACTTGTGTTCCGGATGCTGTCTAGTAGCTTTCAAGTAGGAGACCAGGAGGAAATGGCGTTCGCGGTTGCAGTTACCCAATATCGATTTGGACGGATGCCATTATATTCCGGCATTCAATGCTACGTTCACCGAAGCGGCTACCGAATGTTGCCGTGCACTGAGAGGACATCGTTTTGTGAAGCATTGGAAACCGAGAAATTGGGTCCAATTGAAGGTCCTATTAAATCATATCTGGGAAAATGACCGGAAGTTAAATGAAGCCAAAACACTGGCCGATGGAATTTCGGTGACACTCATCGGGCATAAAATGGGTCACGAGGAGGTTGGCCCATTTCCAGGAAAACCGGGTAGGATCGTGGGCATTGCGATCCTCAACTCAAAGCGGACGAGCAGCACACTCCAGCCGGTTTTAACACCACTACTGTGTGGAAAAACTGGAAATTCAAATGGACAAGGAAATCACATGTGGCCTTTTATTTTGCAAAATCGCGGATGCTGTATCAGCAACTGACCCTCA
>NW_008761120.1:0-644 GCF_000715545.1 Opisthorchis viverrini | reverse complement strand
AAAAAGGTTTTACTGAAGAACTCCACTCCACTGATTACCCACAACCATCCTTTTTCCGTGCGCCTATTTCCCGTCACTACAGTTCACACGAGTTGAAACACTAACAGGTACATTTTCTTACCGTGTCTGCCTACGCATTGTCCATTTGATACGATGAAACATCTCCGAAAATGAACCACATTCTCGTGCACCACAAACATTTGAAAAAATAACGTACTATCTGAATCTTTCAGATGGTGGATCACATTCTTCAGAGGTACGAAGTGGGACTATCTGCATGCGAGTTCTTCAACTATAACGTTGGAAATCCGCAACCTGACAAGAGCCAATATCTAGGTCGCAATGAATATCAAAAACAGTGCAGTGGGACATTTTTCCATCACACCAAACTGCGCCACACCAGTTGAAGTACCGTTCTATCATTCGGTAGTTTGAAGCCACCGGCCTGCTGGGCGAGGCACACTTCAAAAACCAGCTTCATGAACACAGTGGTCAAATCTTGGAGGAACGGGAACCCGTTTCTCGAGGATCAAGGCAATAAATAACGCATTTGAATTGACTGCTGGTGCACGAGATCTTCATCACTTTTAGCACGCGCAATCGTATTCCGAAAATGCTGACACCCAACTACGGTAAGCGAGTGC
>NW_008761119.1:0-644 GCF_000715545.1 Opisthorchis viverrini | reverse complement strand
TCACTTCCTTTCATAAGTTTTGCAACTGGGATAAATGCAAGCAAATTTCACTGCGAAGTGTACATGCGGAAATTCTGAACCGCGTGACTGAATTTGTTCACTTTAAAACGAAAATCCGGTTTTGTGTCTGCAAAAGAAAATCTGATCTGCCTTAAACAAATGATGCAACGCAAACGATTTGTTTGACAACCATCCAGCTGATGACCTTGTCGATCATCAGTAATTAGCCAATCACAACCAAATGTGCCCGATAGGGTTTATGAAAAAGTGGTCGGTAAAACAGCGAATTCACCTGGCCGATGACAAGCTTGAGTAAAGCACTTTGTCCGATCAACTTGGGGGTGGATGATGCGGTAGGTAGGCTTTTGGTGTTGACTTAGGTTTTTGTCCTGTTAGTTGAGCTAATCTATGCTGAAGAGCCAAGAAGCACTGTGCTGGTGTTTCATTCTTGATGGGGATCATCACCAGTGGGCATCTCATGAAACTCGGAGAGTCTCGAACTCGCGACCTTTCAGCCAGTGGTTGAAAACTTAACCATATGGCTATGAGTAGCTGACCAGCAATGTGAATAGCTCTTACTTAGACATGACATGGCGCCACCAATTCTTCACCAAAGGAAACCACATCACGTGGCCGCGTGATAA
>NW_008761118.1:0-644 GCF_000715545.1 Opisthorchis viverrini | reverse complement strand
CCAAAGATGATTAGAGGATAACGACAGCTAGCCACCAGTGTGTGCACTGGGTGGTGTTTATGGCAGATTCAGGTGACGATACACGAATTCCAAAAGTTGGCATGTTCCCATTGTATTTTGAAGTTGTTGGTCATCAATTGGACAAACTGATGGTAACCCTTTCAGGCTTACACTGGGTTACGTGCGTTCAGCCTAAGGGTAGTCTATTCCGCGAGGAGATCTATCGTCCTGAGTCAATGTGATGGATAAATCCGGAGAAGAGGATCAGTGTGTGACGTGGACAACGTTGACGGTAGTTCCAATCTTCGACAGAATTCGGCAAGCAAGTAGAAGCTTGTACTTGAAAATCAAGTGCCTACTGTCTCTGGTTTTATCCGCTTCACTTGTGTTTGTGGTCTCATCCAAGGTGATGATACGTTGCGAAAAGACCTTATTTTGGTCCTTGGATTACCGTGCACTTCACTGAACGAGTCAAGTTACTCTGTCGTTGTGTGAAGCAAAAGGTTTATCGAATAATGGAAATAGGACATGCGAAATGTGATTTGAAATGGTGAAAGAATTTAGAAAAGCGGATAAATCTTCTCCCGTATGTAAGAAACGAACACGTAATAAATCTTAAAGGGAGAATTCGTTTCAGAGGGGTC
>NW_008761117.1:0-644 GCF_000715545.1 Opisthorchis viverrini | reverse complement strand
CAGACACAAGTTCATCTGGAATGCCTACACAGTCAGGTCAAAGCACTCATACTAACGAACTCAGATAAACAATGTTGGTCTCCTTACAATCTGGACATACAAGACCGTTCCATTCTCATGTGCCACGCTGCAACTACTGCCAAGCAACTAAACAATCCTGTTTAATGATAGGCTTGTGATCTCTTCAGCTGAATAAAATTGCTGCTTATTTGAAATGAGATCTGTTCAATCCAATGGGTAGAAATTTAACACCAGAGCACAGCGTTCGCCTTGATAAAGAACCAGAAAACTTCGATTGTTACGTCTATACAATTCTATTATCCAGTTTTGGTGCGCGACACTCGCACTCCTTGGAGAACGAGCATTTAAAATGAGCAGTTCACCAAAATTCCGTTAACCCAATATGCTACTTAGCCTCGTGCTTGGAATGTGCGGTTCCGCATATCTTAACGTAGCTCACTGCTTGGTCGGTCTTCTACGTCCCCTTTGATTAAATTTATCAGTTCTTAATGAATTTTGTCGGACAACCAAAAGCATACTTGAGGGTTCCATTTGACTGTTTTCTGCTGATTTCAGGCTTTAGTAGAGTACTGTTAAGATGAACTGTTGATTTATTATACAAACGCACGGTCACTCAAACCATA
>NW_008761116.1:0-644 GCF_000715545.1 Opisthorchis viverrini | reverse complement strand
TTTTCAGCAACCTTATGAGTAGTACAATCTAGAGGAACAGGTCTTTCTTCGTGAAGTGTCAATAAGCAGTCGAAGCGGTCCAGCAGAGAAAACTTGTCTGCAAGTAAAACGTAATTCATCAGTGAGGTATGACCCATTTAATTCATTCTAATCGGCTATGATATTGTGGTCCATTATCCTAACCGACCTGGTTACCAGCATCTGGAAACCATTTCCCCTGGATGTTTATCTTCGGACAACCGCTTCCCCGCCGAGATGTTGCCGACTGTGAAAAAATCGATATTATTAAAGATCAATCGTCAGCTTGAGGGTGACGCATTCAGTTATTTTTTTCAATGAAACAGCTGACACAGAGGGACGCCTACAGCAGAGAAGACATTCCTCCATCTGTTTATTCCTCAGTCATGTGAGTGATGACATCTGAGGTTTAATGTCCCTAATGTGTTCCCTGTGGTGTGCAGCGCAATCAAAACGAAAAAACGCTTTAGCGGAATGTGCTTGAGGTGAAGACCATCAAAATTAATGGGCCGGATGTGTGAGAATTCATTGTGTATAGAAATACCCGAGTTCACTCTAGAAAGCCACACAATTAAGATTGCATGGAAGCTCGATAGCATTTTTGCCAACTCTGTCTAACCAATGAG
>NW_008761115.1:0-645 GCF_000715545.1 Opisthorchis viverrini | reverse complement strand
TATTTTATCATATGGTTCGTGTGCTATCGGTAAATTAGACAGTACAATATGCTTCAATTGCAATGACTTGCGGTAACTCAGAGCGACCACCTTTCTGTTAGGACAGTTTTGAAACAGTTGCGTGAATGTTCTATGTCCCAATGAAACGTTCCTTCTACATCTCTATTGCTCACATGCTGTATATTCTAAGTTAGTGACCAGAAGTAGGTAGATCAAGATATCACCACCAATGTGCGGTGATATTGGAAATGAATGTTTGTGTTAAATTTTCACGAGCGCTAATTCTGTGTGATACGTTGCATCATAAGACTTGTATGCGCCTCTCTATCGGGGCGCTGCAAGTAGGTATAAGATAAGCGCCCTGTCCTTGAATTACATCCACTTATTCTTCGACACGACATTTTCTTCTGACTAAACAACATGCAGTTGGTTCGGTTTGGTGCTAATTCGTGTACCTCATAAAAAATTTTTCTGATTTGTGGGTCGCTAACTCTTGTCTGAAAGCCTAAACGTATGAAAAAATTTACTAAGGCTTGATGGCGTACTTTCATTTGAACGTTAAATTCATTAAACCTGGCTATTCTGATTTCTTCCCCTAAAAACTAAAAACCAGCGCCCGTGAACTCAAATACGGAACGGACATGG
>NW_008761114.1:0-645 GCF_000715545.1 Opisthorchis viverrini | reverse complement strand
CAGAGAAACAAGGATTGTACATGCCAAGGGTGAGTTACCACGACTACTCAGCCATGCTAAAGTCTTGGAAGAATGGAATTTAGTTGCTTGATGACAGCATCTTTATGTTGAATGATTTAGACGGAATAATTCGTTTGCGTGTAGCGAGAAAAACGTGGTTTCGATTAGACTCAACAGGCCAACGACAGAAGCCAATAAGGAAAGGCGAAACGCGAACTTGCACGCACGAGCAATCGACCAATAATGATTCAGTCTGGCGTCTGTTGACACTGCGTGTGATCAATATCTGTTCAAACGGAGTTGGTTGAACGGTTTGACAAATGCCAGTACCCGTTATCAATACCTGATTATCGAGTTGCGAAGGGATTTCAAAAAACGGGGTAGATATGACAGCTGCGAAATCACTATTTTTGGTAGTTTATAGAGACGGCTCTTTCATTATTGGTTCATCAGTTGAATTCCAAACCACATCTCTAAAAGGTTTTTTTTCCAGAATATGGTCAATCGAACCCCCGATACATTGATTTTATCGTGGGTGTCGACCAGACCCACGGGAAACTGAAACCGCTCTCAACATCCCTCCAGCTTCCAGTCGACCTCAGCCGCAGTCGTGTTGTTCCTCACACACACACACACACACACACA
>NW_008761113.1:0-645 GCF_000715545.1 Opisthorchis viverrini | reverse complement strand
TAGTTCGTCACATTTCAAAAGTACCGACAAATTAGTTAAAGTTTGCTTGACAGGACAGTGTCGGAAACATTCATCTGAAATAACCGACGGTGCGTGATTGCCTGAGTTGATCACCAACATGGGTGAAGTCACCCTACCAGAGGTTGTCTATGTCGCTGTGATGCTGTGTACGGCGGAGGGAGGGATGTGTGTGTCTCTTCAACGTTTTACACACAGAATGTCTTCCAGCGACGCAGAGGTGTACTCATATAAGACTTGGATGACAAGTACCGCGGGCAATGGAACCAGACGTTGCTGAATCAATACTTGATCTGATTCGTTTCGTGGAGGCACCTGTATCACGCAAAACCCACATATCTAGCTGCATGGCCAGTTTAGTCGGTTTCATCCGAATCTACTTGGTTTACGTCGTTCAGATTGCGAACCTGTTCATGACCGTCTGTACACAAACATTACCAGTGCATTGGATAAACAATACGACTGGAAATACCACGTAACACCAGACATGGCAGTGCGCACGGATGCCATCCACATGCGATGTCAACTTCCTCATCCGGTCTGAAGCAGTAATAGTATTTATTATCAGTAATACTGTAGGGCGACGATGGCAGGCAATCGGAACCTGGACGCAAAAGATTTATTTGT
>NW_008761112.1:0-645 GCF_000715545.1 Opisthorchis viverrini | reverse complement strand
CATTGATTATCCACATGGCATCTGCATTGGATCAGAAATTTCTCCTAACGTTCGTTTGACCCATTCTTAACAAACGTCAACAGCCTGCAAGAATAGTCTTCTACGGACAACTTATCAGTCTTGCCTACGGCTGGTCTGGCAAGGCAGAGTCAGACAGATAGCTTCTAGTTGGCACGGCATTTTCTTCAGGATTAGTTTGGTTGCACGTAGGTAGTTTCTATGTAGTCCATTATGAATATACTTTGTCGTTTCTGTAGACAAGGAGAATTGTGTTCCTCAGAGCTAAGTAAACAAAAGGACACAGTCAGCCAAGTCAAAATAAGATTAGTCTGCCACATCTGAATTTCGTTCAACCAAAGCCGTAAATCACGTTGGTTTTTTCAGCAACGGCATCATACATTTGACCATCATCACCATAGTAGACATGGCTGGTTAGACCATGGTGCAGTATCAATGCGCAATCATTCTGTTTGAAAGGGAAGCACTTTTCTCTAATACATTTCCTATGAGATGACTGCGTACCAACCTGTTTCGCCCATAGGCTCACCGTTTGTTTTTACAGAGGGTTGCCACTTTTCAAACACAAAGTTACTCAGTTTTTCTTGAGACGGGAAGCCCTGTACACCTAACCAGCCTCTGGCCCTG
>NW_008761111.1:0-645 GCF_000715545.1 Opisthorchis viverrini | reverse complement strand
TGTTGTGTTGGAATGAAAGGCGCGATCGCATGCGATCGTCTGTCGTGGTTAGGGCATGTTTGCTGAATAGATGATGACAGGATTCCGAAGTATCTTATCCATGATTAAATACGAGGAAAGGTAGCCCTTTGGTGTCTGAATACTTGGGCTGAAAGTCTAACAACTACTGATGTGGATTTTCTGAATTTGGAATCGAAAGCATATACGAAGAAGGCACGGAGGAGAGTGATGCGAAGTGGACTTTGTCAATTCAACGAAAAACATCTTCAAGCTAGGGGACTGGATTTCGCAAGACCCGACAATACCACTGTAGTGGTTGTACTCGGAGACCAAACAAGCGGGATCTGCGGCGACTGCACTCATGTTTGTGGCGATCACCTTGGATTCATCGGCCACCAGTGAATACGCAGTGATACACCGGCAACCTCCTGCGAACAAGGTAATCTTACCATATCCACCTTAGTTTTCAGAGGTTATCAGATAGTTAGGTCGGTGTCGGTGCTAGCGTCGGTTTTTCGCACAGATCAAAACCTACGAAGTTGTCCTAGCACGGTGAATAATACGGTGCGGTGAGCCTGTGATGGTGCTGGAGGTGACTCAATAGTCAAATTGTGGCTAACTACAGAACACCATGAAGAGGTATTC
>NW_008761110.1:0-645 GCF_000715545.1 Opisthorchis viverrini | reverse complement strand
CATGACCGGTTTCGCCCTTCTTGGGGCGTCAACCTTATGTTATGCTTGGTTGGAGGAAAGTTTTATTCACCATTTATTTGTTTGAACTGAGCAGTCCACTTGGAAGGATCATGCATACACACCAGATAAACTTCCCGCGCTTTTGTCAAATTGTTTTTACCAGTGTCCGCAAAGTGCCGCTGTATGACAACCTCCAATACTGTGACCAATTCTGAGGTATCCAGTCGAACACTTGTTTCGGAACTTATAGGCTGAGCTTTCTACGCTCTGACAAAATTGGAAGATTCATCTAAAATCCACAGCTCATAATTTTCTTAACCATACATGGAGGGTGGGCCTTGAATTTCCTTCAGGATTGATTTGAACATTTTACAACAACCTCGCCAGCTCATTAAGACGATCCTTTTCGATTAGTTGTCAGTGCTCGCTATGGATTGGGCTAACTGAATGTGTACAAGTCTAGCGCAAAAACAGCACTCATCAGATTAAGTTATTTTTGTTCAATTTACCGCGTCGATGTTTGGAGCTTTTCCTTTTTCTTTTGACTTCCGTATTGTCTCACACATTAAAGTTAGGGAGGAAACTCTTCCCAGTATGGATGTTCAGTGTTGCTATCAGAATGAATATCGATTTCCCGTCCGATTC
>NW_008761109.1:0-645 GCF_000715545.1 Opisthorchis viverrini | reverse complement strand
TATGATTGGTGGAAAATTGGGGACCGAGTATACGAGGTTAGTTCGAACAGGGGTGAAATCGTTAGTGGGCGTTCTCAGACATTTCAGCAACTTTGCCGGTGGTATCCAGAGGTCAACAACTGACAAAAACGTATACTGACTCACACAAAATAATCCATCGTCGGAACAGTTGAATAGTCAGCTGGCAGTCTCTTTGAAATGCTGAAATCAATCTAAACTACCAGGTCACTCCGGCACTTCCGTACACCGACTATACATGGTACTTGGGAGCAGCCCGATGAAACCAACTCACTTTCTTATGTATAGGCTTTTTTGTCTCTCCATATAGCTTGACGTGTTCTATTTATTCATACCTGAACTATGCTGATATCAAACGACCGAAGTCACTTTTGTCCAGGAGCATTATAGTGTGGGATTAGCAACTGTTCCGATGAGTTATGGGAAGCCCCAGGCATGGAAATATTGCGGTCTGTGCAGCAAGCAGGTTACGTCGACTGTGTTTGTCGGTGGTTGTGGCGTCGGTCGGATCTTTGGATTGCACACGGGACTTTGAACGTTTGCAATGGATTCAAGGTTACGTATGACGTCGCCGGTGGACCTGCAATTCGTACGCATGGATGTGGTCTCTACGGATGGTGCGTGATT
>NW_008761108.1:0-645 GCF_000715545.1 Opisthorchis viverrini | reverse complement strand
AATATTTCTGTTGAGTAATAAAGTGCAAACATCCACTCCGATATTCACAAGTCTACTCAAAGACTTTAATCGTGGATACTCGGCGATCAACCCTGAATATGTGAATCAGGGACAACTATTATAAAACTAAAAAAACAGTTGTGGAATTATTCATGTGACTTCTCCTCACGAGGATGGTTTGGTTAACACATTGGAATTCTATATTTATGAAACTCCAACACTGGAGGCGTTGCACATGTTTTTGGAAACTTCCATGAATTCCAAAGCAGACGGAAGTCCTACTTGGACCTATATGCCATATTCGTGCGGGAGAAACGTCATCCGCTGGGATTCATCTGGTCACGAGAAAAAAATAGCCTGGCAAAAAGGCAGCGAAACTGTCATTTCTCCTTGAAGTATTTTGGTACTTTAATGCAAAGAAACCGATGTTCACTTGCATGATAATGACGAGTGCAAAATATTACCGGCTTTATATATGGTTTGCCTGAACGCATGAAGGTTTTTCGATGAGCAAATTCTGCCGGTTTTAAGTAGCAGTGTGGTGATTAATCCGCGTCAAACCTCACTTTGGGCACTCCACGATTTAACAAGCAAACTGATTTAATGGATACTACCCAAAGCAAGCGTTGGCGCTATTCCATTGCA
>NW_008761107.1:0-645 GCF_000715545.1 Opisthorchis viverrini | reverse complement strand
GAGAGTTTTCAGCAACCTTGTGAGTAGCACCCTATGACGATTAGTTTGAGTCAGCTGAAGAACCGCATCCGAATAGTCATTACCCCTGAGGTAGAGAAATCACATGGTCCTACGAGGTCACCGAAAGTGAATAAAGGTGCGTTCCAAAGAAGCTTGCTTCATCGAAAATTATCGTGAATAGCTTTGGAGATAATATTACAAGGGTAGAAACCGGGTGGTAACTTCATATTGGGTATGGTAATTCGAAGCGGATGTTGCTGAGATTTGAATGTGAAACTGGTCCATGATTGAGTGTCAGACGTACCCAGAAAATACTCAGTGGTACTCCACGTCTGGAGCACAAGGACATGAGGAAGTCCCATTGATTGACTGGAGTGTACATCAAGTAGTTTCAGGTCACGTGAAGGCTAAACCATATAGTGCCGTTCAGTGAGGATAATAGGTACGATGTGCCTCAACAACAGGTGGCTTAATTTTTTCTTGGCACGATACTGCAAAACGGAACGACTTCAGAAATCTGAGATCACAATCGATTATCTTATATGGCGTCGGATTTAATGCCAACAGTGACAAGTCATGTGATCAAACAAGACGAAAAAACATCGGGCACTTGACGGTCAACCACTTTCCTTTGTGGGTGAACGA
>NW_008761106.1:0-645 GCF_000715545.1 Opisthorchis viverrini | reverse complement strand
CCGGTAGTTATTCTATCGCTGCTGATTAGCCTTCTAGTGTCAGAAGCAACGCATGCGTGGTTCTGTTGGAGAGCGTACCGGCACTTTTGGCTAGGATGAGTATTACAGTTAATCTTCGAATTCGAAGTCCAAGTATATGCATTGTGAACCAAATGATTCACTCATGGAGAGGACTCAATCTCCAGGTCTGAAGTTGCGATTACGCAATGTGTAGTTCACATTTCACAATTTACAACTAATCCTTATATTTCTATAGAATACAAACCTAGCGGAAGGTCTGTGATTGTTGTCTTGTGAGCACAGATGAGCGTTCAGCTAGCATTCAGCTGAGAATAGCGAACTGGTGGAAGTGATATGTGTGGATAATAACTTCAAGTAAGTACTTAACACCACCGTCGTACAGCTTTCTACCATTTGCTCCATAAGAGCTCAAATAGTTCAGCGGTTAGGGTTCGAAACTGCTGACTGAAAAGTCCGTGGTCCGAACCCAATCCCGGCTTTGTGATTACTCCTGTCTATGTTTTGGGAATCTAGTATTATCTTAGCCGTCCTGCTTTCCTCTAGTTGCCTGGTGGCATATTCACCGAGAGGCTACCACTTTTGAATGTCTATTTTTTTAACCTAAACTGAGCCTCCGGGAAACGT
>NW_008761105.1:0-645 GCF_000715545.1 Opisthorchis viverrini | reverse complement strand
AGGGCAAATTTTGATTTGCAGTGAATAGGTTGTTAATAAATTTATGAAACTTAAAGATTCCTCTGAAATATAAAACAAAATTCTTTATCTGTCCAGTAAGCGGCCTTTCATTCACGGTTTTTGCTAACAGCCCTTAATAGACTCAAAATTCGATTCGGCGTTTTGCTATCCGAACAGAAGAAGTTTTTTTCTCATTTAACGGTGTCGATTTTGGATGTTTACATGATGCGGAAAAAAATAATATAACCCTCGCTTTCCAAAACAAAATCTCTTGCACGTTATTCATACCCCGCTTGCAATGGCCATTTTCAATCTAGTAAGACGCTGCCAGCGGACATATACAACTGACCAGTTAGGTTCATGCACATTCTATTCCAGCTGTATGTATTGCAACAAATGTCTACAAGATAAATGGTTTCGTATGGCCAACTATAAAAATAAATTCCAGCTACAAAACAGAATCAACAATCTGGCTGTCAAGAATTGAACAATGCATCTGCTTTTGCTTTTAGCTGTGATGACATCCACAACAGTGGGTAAGTTTGATTCACTTTATCAGACCTTAGGCAGCTTTGCACGTGTACATCGCGCAATATCATATTGTATACTATATATATTGTATGTTATATAAAACGCCGCTATAAG
>NW_008761104.1:0-645 GCF_000715545.1 Opisthorchis viverrini | reverse complement strand
GATGACACACGTGTACCCCAGCCAGGATTCAAGTCACATGCGCTGAAGCACCGGAGATCAGCATTCAACCAAGCTGCATGAAGCACAGGGATGGCACGATCATCTCGTGTAACTGGTTTGGATATCCTTGTAGGCATAGTAGCCAGATATCAAGCAGGGATCACAACCATGAAGCATTACAGCCAGAAATCTAACAAGCGGAGGCACATCCGAGTCAAACGAGTAAACAGGGGTTTAACGAAGCTCATGGCTGTAATTTCTAGCAGTAGCTCTCGTAAGTTCATTTGACAGAGAACCGTTCCGAGAAGTCAGTGTTTCGATTGCACCGCGAATCTGTCTTCTGTTTGTTTCCGTCCGTTCAAGGAGGTGAAAAAATCCAATTCAACTTTCTATAAATGCTCACCTAGATTTCCTTCCTTCTCAAACCCATCTGTCCTGTGGTCTCAATTAACATCTACTATTAAGGAAGACTAAAGATTACTCAATGGGTTCGCAGAACTGGAACTTTCACTGTTATGGTAACTGTGAGAGCATGTGTGCCCAGTCAGAACTGTTTGTGTGGGCGGACGAAATCATTTCCGACGTCAGTAGGCGTGAAATGAAGTGAGGCTGCGTGTGAATTTGTTAGGCGGAATTCCACACGGA
>NW_008761103.1:0-645 GCF_000715545.1 Opisthorchis viverrini | reverse complement strand
TGGTGGAGGTAATGTCATAGATTAGTCAATTTGACTGGTCACCCGATCTGAAGGAAAAGACGTAAGAGGCATTATCCTTACAATGAAATTAGGTGCTTCAGTTTAGCTCTCATGTGGTTAGTAGGTAAACTAGCTGAGGAATTTTCTCTTTTTGTTGTTATGATTGTTCCTTGTAGCTGGACATCAATTTAACAAATGAGGACTCTCCAGCAAGTCCTTTATGTTCAGTCAAAGTGCTGTCATCTTGAATGCTATAGCTGTCTAATTTCCACCGAGGTCGATCTCTGAGCGAAGCGGAATCTCCAGCAAAATAAACTAAATCATATTCATTTAAAGCATACATTAGTTTTTGATTCCATGTTGAGTCTACTGTGTAAAGCAGTGTTATGGCTTCTTTTATATTTTTTCTACTCTTGTTTAACTTGGGACATCCAACTTTCAGGTTACCATACCGTACGACAGAATGTGGCTCAGAGGCTCAGAAAGGCAACTTTTATCGAGATCTGTCACCGTTACTCCGGTCGGTGACAGGCGCAGATATCTTAATTCTGGCAGGTGATATGAATGCCCAGATCGGCCGTCTATTTTCCAAGGAAGCCCGTGTGGGTGGCCGATCGGGGGGTTGAGCTCGGCGCACGGGTAATG
>NW_008761102.1:0-645 GCF_000715545.1 Opisthorchis viverrini | reverse complement strand
GTTTTACCTTCCGTCGCTTTGTATTTACCCGCCACCTTCGAGCCCTCAAGATCCGATCCTGTTTGATTTTTTATCAAAAAACGCATAGAAACTGTGCTTGTCCTCCCGTGCCGGGTTGGTTGCGACCACGGCAACACGGGATAATACACCCCCGTATGACGCTTTCAGTTTCCCTAACCCCCTGTGCCCACGATCCCCATGCTTTTGTTCTAACTGCCACATTGTGATCATGCCTTGCGGTATTTCACCCAAAAACTAGGGAACATACGTTATTATGGTTGTCATCTTACGTTTCTAATTGGAAAGATTAACCAGTTCAGCGATCGTTGTTTTTTAATGGGCGGCTAGTGCGTGTAGGCCAGAGAATGTTCTCGGCGTTAGTGGCTGCCCATGGCGTTTAAAAGATTTTGAAACGTGGCTTGACCATTCAAGGCGGTTGGCATATGCGAGCTTTTGGACAGAAAGTTTGGTGATACCATCCTCAGGAGAGATGGGATCGTGACAACGATCGAGGTCGTGAAAATGGTCGATGGCAGTTGATCTTTAGACGTTTTAAAAGATCGGTCAAATTATCAAATCTGGCTTGTGGTTGTAAGATGGTACAAATTATTGGATCGGAATCTGTGGATGTTGCGGGCGAAAGGT
>NW_008761101.1:0-645 GCF_000715545.1 Opisthorchis viverrini | reverse complement strand
CCGTCATCAGCACTGCACAATTTGAGTTCTGGTCAGCGGTGGTTGGTGGAAATCAAAGAAACCGTCTTAGCAGCATTCTATTCTCCCGAATTACAATACCACAAATGTCTGGCACTTACCACAGAAAAATGTCGTTAACTGAATGTACATTCCTTGGAATGAGTTTCGAGTTGAATGTAGAGAGAATGTGGCCCATTCCTCGTCTCATAGGCAACAGGGAACGCGTCTGCACCACTCTACTTATGGCGATAAAAGGGGCAAAGTCAGCTGAAGACTAAAATCGGAGACTGGTCTTATTATCCATTACTCCTCTTCTTTTCACGATATTATCATTGTCTGCAATACAGTCAAGTAAGCTGTCTAGTGCAGTTAAAACTAGCGGTCAGTATTGTGAACGTCGCCGGTAACCTCATCGATCGTTGAATAACCCACGGACAACCGCGGGATGCTGGTTATTCTACTAGTCCCAGCAGTGAACGCGGTCATTTCTGGAAAACGCTATTAAATCAAGTTGTCATTCTAAACCGCTGGTTCCGAATTTGAAGCCCTTCTATATGCGGAATATTTCATAAGGCAAATTTAACTTGACCTGATCAAACCTGAATTCGGATAGACTCAAATAGGGTCAGCCTAGGTTTTCAAAGC
>NW_008761100.1:0-645 GCF_000715545.1 Opisthorchis viverrini | reverse complement strand
AACGGAAAGAGGGGTTAACTCAGAAACAGTAGCATGCGTGCTTTTAAGGGTACGTGGGTCACCGACTACCATCGGGTTAGCTGTAAGTTTGTGTTAATCCGAACCGTCGCCAACTGGGGGTTTGTTACGCGCCTCCCATCTAAGGCCGTTGTGCCCCAGTTTTCGCGCCAAGGCGATCCTCGGCTATACTCTTGATCTTTGTATAGGGCTTTTGAATACTGATAGTCCGTGCCAAGATCCGCTGTACGGCAGTTGGCGAGGAATGGGTGACTAGATGTCCAGATGTCTGTTTGCTCCCTTTCCCGCGGAACCACACGCGTGAAGAGATTCATTTCCAGGCTTCATGACGGACCCACCAATGGGCGACTGTGCTATTTTTGTTGGCGCACTCGTCCTGGGGAACGACCCCCAGATGATTAGTCTACCTCCCTTATGTGCATTTTCATTAGAGACACTGTGGTTTTCTTGATTATTGCATCGGAGAGTTGGATGACCTTTTTTACAGTCAACGAACCCGGGATGGATGGCGCCTAGTGCTTGTTTGGGGAGGAATGTTCGTTATCGACTTTTGGGTAGTAAGCAGCACCCCCACACTCCGAGGCAAATATCACTCGACCCACTCAATAGGTATCTGTTAAAACAGTT
>NW_008761099.1:0-645 GCF_000715545.1 Opisthorchis viverrini | reverse complement strand
GAACCTCATGTAAACTACAGTTTGTTGCGCTGGGACTTGTGTAACTGAACGTGTCACAAAACCTCGGTATCGAGCCGATCGTCTCAGGTGAAGTGGCGCCCAGACAACCAATGCGATGTCAAATTGTGTCTACCCCACAACTGTACGCATTCTGATTCACACATCAATAAAAAATCGCCGTCCTCAAAGTCACTCCTCATTCATCGCCGTAGCTCCTGGTGATGGATCACCCACCGAAATGAGACTGCAGAGCAACCGCCGGTGAAGGTTGAAGCAACAAAACCACCTACCTTGGTTTTAGAGAAAGTCCATCTTCTCTCTTATAGCTCGATTTGACCGCGTCAACCAATGTAGTGTGGACGCCAGACATTTCCAAAATGCTGCTGTTCCGTGAGATAACAATTTAAAACATGGATCTTAATCGGTGAGGATGATTTTGAACAGTTAGAACACGAACTCGATGATGTTATTTTCAAGCTGTTTTACTGATCGTGCTTTAGGGTCCGTGGTATGTCAGTAGAATCTACACAATCTGGAGACAAATTGCTGAAAATTCTACCAGAGAGCGTTGTTGGCGACCGCCGGAGTCAATTCAGGTGCTACTCAACGGTCGAAGAAGCGATGAGCAGTCTGTGTTTAAATTTC
>NW_008761098.1:0-645 GCF_000715545.1 Opisthorchis viverrini | reverse complement strand
CACTTTTGTACTAAGTGAGAAGCCCTACACCTCAAAAATACTCTCTGAAAAGGAAGAAAATTTTGTTAAATGCCCGATAAAAGATGGTTGACGACTGATTGTAGAAAGTTCCTGTCTCACAAATCGTAAAATCAGATTTTCTGCTTGGTTGGGGAGTAACGTGACCAGAAAATACAGAAGCTCAAACAAGACTGTTCTGGAGTATTTCTTCTCCCGGCGGATTTATTCACTGAATTGTAGTGGATGGATATGATTAGTATATTTGGTCTGAACACCCAACATTGGTCCTCTCATGCATTCTTGAGGAGGGGAATCGCACAAGTGTACAACAGATTGGAGAAAGCGTAAGCACTCTCTGATGGATACACATCATCGGCTCCCAAAAAAAATTTCCTTATGAGCTCAAAAACTGACGGTATTGGGTCGGAAGTAAGACATCATCATTTTGTATTAGTTGTCTCAAACAGATTAGTCAGTATGCACTAAAGAGGTCACAATGGGACGTTTCCTTTGAAAGTGGCTTTATCTGACAAGTCTATATTTTCACTGTGGGCATCGCTCCAAGAATACTTGACATTTTCTCCGTAAAAGAAATTGATGGTTTCATGTACGTGATAAGTCCTGGTACTTTGCTGCAACTGTATA
>NW_008761097.1:0-645 GCF_000715545.1 Opisthorchis viverrini | reverse complement strand
AATTCATCCTAAGTTGGTTGCCTAGGTAGTGGTGGACTTATCAATCAATACCACTGTATGGATCTTCTGATCCAGTCAAATTGAACCCTGTTCCAAAAATCCATGTGTTTTTTCGCTGGTACGACGCGATTAGCCATATTGTATCTCTCACTTGAATTCTCATGTAGCTTACTGGTGTTGCATGCACTCATTGGCCGCTTATTTTTCGAATATAGTTGTAGTTATGTTTACATGGGGATGAGCGATGTGGAATTGTGTGCACCAAGCGGGATTTCGAGTGCGTTGGCCGTATCTTCACACCACCAGGTGAGAGCAACATAACCCAGACAACCAAGACTCCTGCTGTTACTTAATGTGTTCGATTCTGTTGGTCGGTTGGTACTCTCAAATACACTCACTCAACATGGTATGCCACGGAAGTCTTTAAAACCTTATCAGGTCCTTACGTCTACATATTTCGGGACGTGTGAGCGCTCTAGAGGTTTCCCTACGAAAGTTTGTGTACGACAAGGATCTCCACTATCCGTCCATGTTGTGTTTCGTCGCTGGAGTAATAGTGAGGCGGACGCTGGAAGATCCTGAAAAACCCGATGTTCAAGCCGCAGGAGTCATTGTCACCTTTGAAGAAGAAGGCAAATCGCAAGC
>NW_008761096.1:0-645 GCF_000715545.1 Opisthorchis viverrini | reverse complement strand
TTGAAGCGGACCATCATATACGAGAGATTTAGCTAGATTCAACTGAGTCTCTTGTCAAAACCAAATTAGTGTGCACATGACAGTACTTATCGAAATCCGTCCATTTTGGGTTCAAGTTGGACAAGAGTTTGAGGGAAACTGGGAAACTGTGCCCACTTGATGAGCCCCTAGAATGGCGAAACCAGCGATGTACTGCTGAAGAATCCTAATCAACCTTAACAGTAGCGTGTTAAATCTAGACAACAGTGCAATGCAACATGTCATTATCTAGCGAACAATGCTGTTCGCGTGCCGTAGGAAGAGATATTAATCAGGCCAACTAATAGTGAAGTATGAAATTTCCAAAAATTTTAGTGCTGCATAACCAGCGCTCATGTTGTGAAGCTTCCAACTCTCAGGAGGGTAGCAGTAATTTTTGAAAGTGGAAAGTGTTTTGCCTCTACACCTGGGATTCGTAATCTGAAACCATTGCGGTGGAAAGCGGTCCCGACTACATTGTATTTTTTTAGTAGCAGGATGGTCAAACCAACTCGTCATGGACCCACGAGTCGGATAAATCAACATCTTGGGTTTGAGGCGGGCGCAGTGTGTTAGCCCTCAGATATACCCAGTGACGCAACTGATTTCGAGCAGAAGTAAGGACCT
>NW_008761095.1:0-645 GCF_000715545.1 Opisthorchis viverrini | reverse complement strand
TTGGTTGCTTCCGGATACATCAACGATGGTTGTCTGACCAAAATCTACCGGAACTGGGTAAAGCCCTTACATTTGTTCGCAAGCCACCGCCTACAAATTTCTACAGTCCGTGTCAGCAATTTAATCGAATGGTGAATAAATTTCAGGAAGTGAGAAGCAGGAGGGCCATTTCCGCCATTAGACAGTCGATTGTCCTCGGGCGAATCTTGCCACACCAATTTTTGACGTCTGTGTCTGACGACCTCTTCGGTGGTCAAGGAACTGCACTTAAACAAGGGTGGTGCGCTAGGGACACAAATCTGGGCTTCTGTGTGTTTTGTTACCTCACACTATGAGTAACGCCCTCTAGTGTGCAGCGGATCGCGTATACTACCACGTCGACCTCTGTGAGTATGAACCTTGCTCGCCGTGTGGTGATGCTCTTCTGGCTTCCCCAGAAGGTGGGTCCGCAAAGTAATGATATATTCATGGTTCTTAGCCCTTGGCCCGTCCAGAAAATGTAAAGGTGTGTTAGCTGGGGCCCACAATGAGGAAATTCTATAATGCTGACCTCCATCGAACCATAGAATTATAGCCATGTTTCTCGGAAGCCTACGTCTGAATTTTCCTTCTAGGGAGGAGCGCATCGACAGCCGTGTGTCAAAG
>NW_008761094.1:0-645 GCF_000715545.1 Opisthorchis viverrini | reverse complement strand
TTTTTTTCACGGACTGGCATCTAATTAATAGCTGTCTCGGAGGAGAACTGCTGGTACATCAAAAGTTTATTTTTACGTATATTCAAAAACCTCAATCCATAAGGACAACCACAATACTTCAGGTATGCGTTTGAAGCTCTAATTTATTTGTTACCGCGATGGTAAATTCTACCGAACACGAAAGAAACACATTTGTTGTCACCAATCGGCACCCAAAAATATGTTTGCAGATGTACAGAGCGAAGTCCAAACAAAAATTGAACTTCCTAGATTTTGGGGAATTTGTACATCCTCTCGGCAGGAATGATGACTAGATTTGGGATGGCGAATATTAATAGGAATATTTTTACTGCGAGAAATCGTCGTTGACCAGTTTACAAGTGGAAATGTGCACAAGCTTAGTGATGCGGCAGACTGGGTTTTGTTATGCCTATTTATGGAAATGATCAGCCACTCCCAACTGACGTCGGTCATGAATCACAATGCACAACAGATTCTTCTTCATCTTTAATGACTGATAACTCCTACAGATTTCAACGTCGATGCAAATTGGCTTGACACTTGGACGATTATGAAACCAGGCACTTCACAATGACATTTTTAACGACATTATTTCGGAAGAAATGCGAGAACAAAAGGACTTCA
>NW_008761093.1:0-646 GCF_000715545.1 Opisthorchis viverrini | reverse complement strand
GTCCACCTACTGATTTGGTTGTGAAGATTCCAGATGTTGCGACATGCTGTGTAGGAAGAAAAGAGTCGAGAAGAAGGCGGATACCTGAAGCACGGATAATAGTGCATGGGGAATTCCAGAGCTCACCCACATTTGTAGCCACTTCATTGGTGCAAGCTACTTTGTTGTGAACGAAGCAGGTTGCTTTCCTACTTATTCGGCCACATTTGGTCAAGTTGGCTAGCCTTAATGTTGCAAGACTATACGGAACCGAACCAGTACCATTTTCGGGCTGGCGAACTGCGCAAAGGATCACGGTTCTTCAGTCACATGTTGCTGACCCAATATCGAGTTGGGTTCAGATTAGGTATTTGTCGCTCATAATACATGAGAACACCCGGTGCGACCCGTTTAGCCATATCGTCATAATCCACTCAGAACGTAGCGAGTTCAAGTTGTGGTTGGATTAAATTTTACTGCTGGTAAGTGACCACGACGACCGTCATGATAGTGACTTACTAACATTTCTTTCATCTAGGCTCCTGTTTTCCTCACCAATTTTACGTCATGGACGAAGCCTTCCAAAGCTACTACAAAACACGGCAAGACGCCTTACTACAGCTATGGTAGGGATTGAATTGTTCGTATAGGGTCGTCATAATCTTAG
>NW_008761092.1:0-646 GCF_000715545.1 Opisthorchis viverrini | reverse complement strand
AAAAATACGCTAAGAAATGAGAATTTGTAAAGTTATCTAATCGAGCAAACTGATCGCTCCAACGTCTGCGGTAACTTAAAGTTATGCGCTAATTAGATCGTATATTGGATTTATTTTGGTTTGCCTTATTGAACTAAGATGTAGCAAGTTTTGGAGTGTCCCTTTGAAGTTTCCAGATTTAGAATATTTTGTGAGTATCATGCCTAGAGGATTTCAGTATTTCACCTGTCATTACATTAGATCGTGTCGTCTTGTGAATAAGCGCGGACTTTCCTGGTGTTGCGAAAACTATGAATTTTCGGAACTGCGTCCACAACGGGAAGTGATGAAGCGCATGAAAACAGCTTCCTCGATAAGCAGCTCAAGTGCATTCTATAAAGACAGGTTTTCAGCCAATCGGAGAAAATGACTCAGACGCCTGTCGCCACGCGGATCCCTTTTGGCATTGTCTCAATAAACGGACTTGATTGAGGATTGTCGTTTAACTAATTATGTCAGAGATTATCGGACAAGCATTTTCTCAGGATGAACGGAAGATCCGGGTCCAATGAGCCTATTTATTCGCAAGTCTACCGTGCAGATGTTTAAAGCAATCCATGAAGCAAGAGACCATAAGCATCATCATGGTTGTGGATCGATCGGTCGG
>NW_008761091.1:0-646 GCF_000715545.1 Opisthorchis viverrini | reverse complement strand
CGCCCACGCACTTCCAATTACAACGCACTGATTATTGGAACCGAAAGGTTCGCAACCGAAGTGCCCAGCACAACGGACACTCCATTCCAAATCAATGCCAGACTCGGCGAAAAGATCTAATATACTACCAATCCTTTCTCAATTAAACCATTGTTTCATCTTCCATTGTGCTGCTTGATTTTTCATCATCGGATTTCTCGTCACACTGAACAAAATGTGTGATAAGGTAACAAATATAAATCCTTTGAAAATTCATAATCAATTTCCTCTCGTTTGGACAGTCCTGTCTCTGTACAGTAATTTTGACGAGTCCACACAAAATGGAGCAAACAGTGGACTCGAGTTTTGCTAAAGTCCACTCCCAGTGCATATCCTTGTCCGTGTCGAAGTTTGATCAGTGAACACCTGCCTTGCGAGGGGGAGGTGTTACGATTGATCATGAAGCGCAGTACATCCAACCACAAGTAACCATGGGATAGCTTACAACTGATTTCAGCTGCCAACATGCTGATTGTCACCCTGCTAAGAAGTATCGACTTACGTGTCAATTTCTTGTGAATTACAGATTCCGACTTCAGCGTCAATCCGCCTGGTGAATCGATATCTCTGACCTAGACCTTCCTGTTAAGGTGAAAACTAAAGTTTC
>NW_008761090.1:0-646 GCF_000715545.1 Opisthorchis viverrini | reverse complement strand
TTAGAACTCACTAGCAGCGCGTATCCCATCGCCGTGCCAGGAGTTGACCTCTGGACATCTGATGTGGCGGGTGAGCGATTTATCACCAGTCCAACAACGCAAGCTGGACGCATCTGAGATACCATGTCTGAAAAGACGCTGACGAGGTTCCGACAACTACACTTATTTGAAAATCCACTTCGTTTTCACGACAGACTCACCTGGAACCCAGCTGGATCTCTCGTTTATGATGGTCCTAACGAGGTTTGTTCACAGAACTCTTGATTGGAAATGAGCTCACATGGAAAAGTCACCTGCTCATCACATGTGTGGACACAGAGACCTTCAAGCGCCTGGACAGAAGTTCAGAGTTTCCAAGGGATGCGCAATGCTTCGTGTATCATGCCTAAGTTTAAGTACTTTATGAGACAACTCATCCCAGCTTTGCGTGATTCTTCCATCAAGAATAGTTCCACCCAGAAATAATGTTCCAACGGATCAATGCAACATTCTAATCAGGTTTTCTCTAGAATTATTTGTCGGTTTGTTTTTGCTCCGACATGCAAAGGAAGCTTGAGCGGGTCATTCGGTTTTCCTTGGAAGGGAACTGTTTTTTTTTTTGGAAAAAAGTTCGACCAAAAACTTATTGCGAGCAAAACGTATATGG
>NW_008761089.1:0-646 GCF_000715545.1 Opisthorchis viverrini | reverse complement strand
CAGCTGAACAATTATAGTCGCAGACGTACACAACTCGTCACACCACGGTAAGGCGAAGTCACTTCGTGACACAAAAAGGGGTGTGAGTTCCAGGCTGTCGGTGAGGCCACCAAGGAGAACACTGAATGGTCGACATACGAGAGCCAGCGTCTAGACCTCTGCGCTAAATATTCCGAATAACAGCCTAATTTGGTCGCTAGAAACGTGTCGCATGAGAAAGTGTGATCAACATTATGAGCTCCAGATAGTGTAGCAGTTGAGACGCGAACCACAGATCTGAGCGCGTGGTCCAAACACAATCCCGGGATCCCAACTTCCTGGGTGTAGGCTTAGAGAACCTCGGAAGAATCTCAGGTATGATATTCACGTCGACACGCCCTTCAGTTACACACGACGGGTGCCAAAACTAATAAAAATTCGAGGGTTAGTCGCAGCAGAATAAACGTGTATGAAAATCCCAAGGCCATGGTATACACAACTTCAACGTTGCTTCTCTTGATAGGCCAAGTGCAGCACGAAGTGGATAAACTGAAAGTTCGTTAGTTGCAAGTACTGAGTAAAGTTGTAAGTCTTAATGGGCCAATGACCGCGTTGTCTAGTCTGAATTTCTGCGGCATCACTCAGAAAGCACACTTACATAAAGAAA
>NW_008761088.1:0-646 GCF_000715545.1 Opisthorchis viverrini | reverse complement strand
TGTGAAACGGTGAATATGCACAATATCGTGTATTACGTACTGTGTATCGTAATATAGACGAATGTTCTGATGAGGTTAGAGCCTAAACAATTTGAGCGGATTCCACAAATTAAGCGGGCCATTTGCGAGTGTTATGGATCCGCCTTTCTGACGGTTGCTTGTACCATTGAGAACGTTGTCGGAATGAATCGCATTACCTCAGTCCAGCCAGTCGTTGAGCATGATGTTAGAATTGAGCGGAAGTGCCTCAGTGAGAGCTACCTGATAGTTTAGTTAAAGCACTGATCTCCCAAGTAAGACCTTGTTGCTGGAGCTGGATACCAGACTGAATTCCTCGTATTCACAACCGAGTGATACTGTTCCGCACAGTGTTCAGCCTCTAAATTCGGCAGCATCCCCAACATGTTTCCTGTTTATCCCAAATAGTAATGGATGAAGCCGAGAAATCACGCGGACCATTCACTACACTCATGATGTGTTTGCATTGCATAGGACGGGTGTACATTCCGGAGTATGAGATATTATCTTCCAAACTTGGATCTACGGTTTGCTCAAAATTTTCAGTTCGAGTCCACTAGTGTGTGATAATTTCCGACAAAGCTGTGGTCATATTTCATATAACTCGCACAGTTTATCTGGGATTCGT
>NW_008761087.1:0-646 GCF_000715545.1 Opisthorchis viverrini | reverse complement strand
CCGGCAAATCACCCAGATGCACCTCTCGGTCGTTCGTGTTCACGGTGCGTAGAGTCAGCCCATCGGAACTGTACAGCGAAACTTGGAAGCTTTCTGCAGCACATGTGTCTCTGTACTCCCAAGACACGGTCGCGCTATTTCCGTTCGGTCTCAAGTTCACACGGGTTGCACTGGGCGCAACTGGAACTGAACGGACATAATTGTGTCAACCGGGACCGTACAGAGTGTTCTACTATACGAGAAAGGTGAACATTCTGGTAACAGATATGTAAAAAATCCCGATGCCTAGACAAAACCAGAGCTTGTGAGACCCCGCTAGAAGCTTGCCTAAGTCAGCTGTGAGTTGAGTCCAGTATAGATAGTTGATACTGAAGCGCTCGTTGAGTGGCTCACTCAAGTCCTACATATCATATCGAACGGTGGAGCTCTCTAAATCTCGGGGAAATGTCCCAGCAGGCCACGAAAATAACTTGGTGCGGCGAAGCATCAGCGAGGGCGAGCGTGTGAACCGACCGTGAATTGTGGTGGACACAAAAAGCCAAACAAATATAAGAGGCCCAGAAAGCGGGGAATGCCCCAGGACTGTTTCAGTTGATCCCTGGCCAGCCCGCGGAAAACACCTGTGTGCGAAACCATTAAGAATCGG
>NW_008761086.1:0-646 GCF_000715545.1 Opisthorchis viverrini | reverse complement strand
TCTCCATTGTACGACCAAGTGCCGAATTTCAGCATGCAGTTCTGTTGGTAGTAAACAAAAAACAGTCAGCAGATGTCAAAGAATGACGCAAAGGTTTCAAAGCTGACGAGGGATTTAAATTTGACTACTGTGTTTTATAAGTAGTTAAATTTAGCTGACGCAGTTGTTGGCAATTTTTGTGACAGCTCACGGTTCAAATATATAAAACCAGGAAACAATCCAGCCAGGTTGAGTTTGACAAGTTGAGTTTGAGTTGGCAAGGACGTCACCAAAAAAGTAACAGTTTCTGATCAACTGTGGTCCTTAGAAGCGCTGCAAGCCAATGGACCTTTCAGTCTGAACGTTTCTTACTACTTTTTCTCATTTGCGTTTATTTCGTCTTCCGCGAGCGGATGGATTGTTTTTCAGAAAAACAAACCCCTCCATCTTTTGTTCATTTTAAATTAGAGGCAGAATATTACGGCCGTTAACTCCAAGCGACACTTACTCAAGGGTGCACTCCAACTGAAATTCATTCAGTATCTTGCAAGATATAACCCTCGGCGTCTTTTTTGCATCCCATAAAAGTATACTTCACCTGATTCCTCGAACTCGCCTTCTCCACAACATGACAGCACTGATCGGTGGTCCAGGAATCCACTGATGT
>NW_008761085.1:0-646 GCF_000715545.1 Opisthorchis viverrini | reverse complement strand
ATTATCTATATGTTGCCTATGGATCTTTACGCTAGTTCTTAGTTTTGTAAAAGTGCTCCTCCAAGCAAGAGACTGTTTTGTTCTAGTGGAACTCTCGCGATTTGACTGCAGAAGATAAATGATATATCAACTCTTGTATACATGGCTATTCAGCTCCCGAGCTCCAACTGTTAGTCAGTTTGTATCTCCATAGTCATACAACTTTAAACCCACCTATCGTAAGAAAAACGCAGCTTCTCAGACTTTCCGGCACGTCATCAAAACCGATCGATCTGTCAAGCCTTGTTGGCCAACACCTCTCTAATCATTTATGGAGGGATCAATCCGTGGTATAGTATAATTCCAATGTGTGCTTATCATTATCTTCTAGTTTGTCTCTCCTGAACTCTTTCCGGAATACTTTTCGGGTCAAGGGTGTTCAACATCTTCCGGACCTTTTTAGGACATGTAAACAGCCGTTGTCCAAAGTTTCGGACGTTTTACCCAAGGCTTGTGTAAAGCTTCCTATGCTGTTTCTCTGTAGTTTGAAAGGGTAAAATGAATTATTCACAAGCCTGTATATCCGAGCAATTGCTACTGTTTGTTCAGCCATCGTCGGTAGGAAGTTTCGAAGAGCAATAGACGTGGATGGTTTATCTTGAAGCCA
>NW_008761084.1:0-646 GCF_000715545.1 Opisthorchis viverrini | reverse complement strand
ATGGAAGGCTACACGTTTGGCTTTGTAGTGCTTTCTTTTCCGTGACCTTTTACAACAATGCGTAGAGAATGTAATAGCGGTTCGAGTTTGGCATCTGCGGTACTCGTATCTGGTGGGTTCGTTACCGAACGCCCAGGTGGACATCGCCAGGCAGACATGCCTCTGCTCTGGGAACAGATATAAATACAGTCATCCAACCGAAAACTGTTAGCATAAACAGTTGAGACGAGCGAATGAATTTGAATTGCAGTTCCTCTTGGTGCGGCTACACGGCTGTGTTCAACCTTGCCACCTAACCTTGTTGTAAGGGTCACTACAGGATAAGAGAACAAGGAATATGATCCAAGAAAATGCTTATAGTGGTTTTGCGTTCTGGGAATAAGGCAAACATAGCTGCGAGAATTCACCATCAGCAAACCTTATGTTAGATAGCGGTTGCCGGTTCCTTCTTAACCATTTTGCCTTAGCTGACAAGCGAATATTTAATTCTGTCTACATTTCAAAGACCTCAAACTGTTAAACGAATACCGGATCAAATCATCAACTCCGCGACCATTACTGTCCATATTTCGGGAACCTAACGCTACTCAGAGCCAAAAATTCACATTTAATGAATTCAGATGGGTTGACGAACACGTTTTCGGCA
>NW_008761083.1:0-646 GCF_000715545.1 Opisthorchis viverrini | reverse complement strand
ATAGCAACGCTTTTGTTTAAAGTGCTCTAGCAGATAGATATGATGATAGGAACTAAGTGCAATGGTGCTAGATGCTCACGGAGCTTTCAGCCTGCCGCATTCGACTTATCAAGCACGTCGATTTCGCTGTGAAACAAATAGACTGCTGGAGAGTTTTCACACTACGTCTAGTTAGTGAACCAGAAAAATGCACTGAACGGAATGTCAGATTGTTCACGCTTTTCGTCTATTCACACACAATCAACTCACTTTCGAAGCCTACTTTCCTATCGACCCCTGCTACCCTAGCGTAGTTAGAACTGAAAACTCAGTGCATGCTGTCAGGGTTCTAAATGATCAGACACACAATTATGCTGCCTAGTATACTTGCACTGAAGATACCAGCGTTATATGAAGCGCAAATCTTCATGGTAATGGTAAGACACGCAACAGATTGCATTGATTACGAAAGTAATAGACTACTGAGACTGGTAAAAGCAACTTTAGGACGAGACCAGGCGCATTTCCGGCTTGAGGCTAGACAGTCGTGACCATAATCTGTGACAACCCCATCCCCATTTCCGTACAGGATCATAGTGTGCATAACCACGTCGTGTTGTACATCTTTGTGATGATGTACCACTCATAAGGTTCCTGAAAATCCGTC
>NW_008761082.1:0-646 GCF_000715545.1 Opisthorchis viverrini | reverse complement strand
GCTTGAAACCACGTAAATGATAGTGGACGGTGTGTCCTGAATATCCCACCGAAAGTTTGAAAGCAACTTGCAAAAAGCAAGATGAACCTAATACAGAAGTCCAGACTGATTTAAACTCTGCGGTGGCGCTGAACTCCACGTGAGACTTCAAAGCAAGGAGGTATATGGTCACTTGTTGAAGTTACTTGGGTTTTGGTTTGTGGTTGGCCGTTCCCGGGTCTTAACACGAGTAGTTATTCTGTCAGCGAGGAAATCACGCAATATTTGATAAAAACCATAGATGGAAAATGGTGTTCTGTGCGGAGTATCGAAGCTGTTTCAAACACAGCAACCGAAGCGTTGGTGATTACTTGCACGAAAAATCACATCGTTAGGAGTAATAAACAAGTTTCCTCAAAACTGCAAGGGCATCATCCGAATTTCGTTAAACGACTCCCGGAAATTTTTAGGGGCCATATACCAGACAAAATTTTACACGATATCTATTCTAAGTGACCGGATCCAATTAGGCGGCTGCATTCGAAGTGTTCGAAAATGTACATTTGGAGCCAGCTGTAATTGAGAGTCAGCCTTCCGAGATAGGTTAGTGACTTTGGTTCACGAATCAGATGGAATAGAGAGGAGACATCGTCAGTGCGCAGTTGAG
>NW_008761081.1:0-646 GCF_000715545.1 Opisthorchis viverrini | reverse complement strand
CCCCGGCCTGGTGCAACTCACCAACCATACAAAATCTACTTCGTGAAATGGCCATTTATTTCGACTGCGCTGACAAAGTGGGGCATATTTCAAGATGCATTCTCTTCTCTTTCCTACCCTGTCTTTGAAACCTCCGTAATCAGCTCCGTCATCAGTTGCGAGCCCGGGTTGACACTGACTGCCAGCTCTCCTATCTGATGTTCTTTACTGAAGATGCACGAACCGAACTTATGTCAACTAGCTTCTTCGCCAACTCACCAATACTTCCTACATATTAACCGGTTCCTATAAAGGTTAAAAACATTACTGGCTTCAGACCGATCGAAATCTCCAACGTGCGTGTGCGGTTTTTTCACCGTGAACGGTTCTGAGGTGCCATTTTCTAATGAGAACCAAGAACTGTACTTCAGCTTTCGCATCACCACACAACTCGTTACAGTGTGCTCACCGTCGGTGGTCTGCACTTGCAAGTTTGCGAATTCGGTGAAAAGAAATTACTCAGAAACTGTTTACCGCAGGTCGGATTTGGTACTCAAAGTCATGAGATTTCAAGTCCATTGTAGTTGTCGCCTTAAGATACTATGAACCTCACTTTTTGCCAAGTTAAAAGGCGTTGGTGTGGATAGGTTCCGATCTGGTGATGTGG
>NW_008761080.1:0-646 GCF_000715545.1 Opisthorchis viverrini | reverse complement strand
TGAAAAAAAGCAGCCTGCTTTGGGCTCATGACCATTTTTGTAGACTCTCCCCCTATGGGGTCTTATTATCTCAGCCTCAGCTAGAATGAATTAGGATGAGTCATACACTCGAGATAAAAATAACCAGTGGTATCGTTTTAGGCAAGCCTGTTAGCCGCCTGTCTGAAAACCGGGTCGATTGACTGGGCTGAATGACTGGCTTGACTAAATGAGCCGTGGTGAATGAAGTCAGTACTGTCGATCGTGATTACATAGACGGTTTGATACATCCCCAACTGTAACGGATGCTGAAAGATGGAGCTGATGGTGCTTGGAAGGTCACAAAACCGTAGAGAAAACGCGATATTAATGGGGCCAACAAGACCCATATAAAAGGAAACTTTCTTTTGGCTGTGCGGATATAGCCGATGTGATAATACTATCTCCATCGAGTGCCAATCGATAAAATGTTGAGAAAGGAAGCAGATTTGGCGCCGAATGCGTTTTTTGGTTCTCCTGTGGTTGTTACAGCGATCGAGTAGAAAAGGATAAAAGGTATGAATCCAATGGGGAGCTCGAACTGATCTGGCAACGGCACATCAACAAACAAAATGTCAGTTCGTCACCAGTGTGGCTGGTAAACATGGCCCCCTCGCTAGTCAGAAGA
>NW_008761079.1:0-647 GCF_000715545.1 Opisthorchis viverrini | reverse complement strand
CAGGTAGAAGCTACGTGACGGTATGCATAAAGTCGTGTTAGAGAGGTGACAGAGCTCACTGTTTATTCTACGCAAACAAGTCCGTTTAAAATAACCAATTTTATCTGGTTCGGTTACCCGAAAATCACTGCTCTTGGGTATTATTAGGCATCTCGCTTCAGGGTTGAAAACGTCACATCCAACTTGGCTTTAGGACATCAAGTAACTGTCTTCGTTGCGAATCATCGAGCAAACTTTTAGTACAACACATACAAGAAATAATTTCCCGTTCCCGTATATCTTATGCAGGTTTGCTTCAGAGACGGTTGTGAAAGCGCAACACGTTCAGAAGCTTCTCCGGTTGTGCGTCAGAGTGCACTCAATTTCGTTGGTTTTCGTGCGCTCGAGAACTTCATTCTTTGGGTTCTCAGTTGACCCCTAAATTTAGGGTACCAGCCGAAGAAACTGTAGGTGAAATTCACCTCAATCGTCGACGTTGTATCCATGCTACTAGACAGTAGTACAAACAGTACGACAGTTCAGTTTAGTGACAGCTTGGTGTTCATATGCAGTGTGTCGCATACGCCGTTTATACTTAGAAGACCAAATGCAGCGCTTGCCTCGAAAATCCGTATCCATTGTTATCAGGAAGGTCAGATTCCTGAATG
>NW_008761078.1:0-647 GCF_000715545.1 Opisthorchis viverrini | reverse complement strand
TGCTGGCTACTTTTTCTACTGTGATATTCGTAAAATATTAAACTTAAACTTCCGAAACCCCAAAATGGCACTTAATGGAGTCAGGCGGAAGAACATTCATTGTTTTGGTCACATCGTGCCTCCTCTCGAGAAAACGTAACCAGGCGGCTGTGATAATTGGTGTAACCGATGATTTTAAGTTCAGCATGAATGACTTTGGCGTAGACGGGTTTTGGATTGTCCATAGTCGCTTGTGCCTTCACTGGCGATCGCCAGTCAAGTCCACAAGACATTCAAGGGCTTAACGATGGTCTTATCATGCGTTTGCAGCATTTATCGATTGAAATGACGAACTAGAGGGATAGTGGACCATTATGGGCACAACATTGAACATAAGTGTTCTACAGTAGGAAAAACAACGTTCTTGATTATCGGACTATCGGATAAATCTTGAGCTTTTAAGTCAACCAACGGGCTGACACTGAATAGTATTGGTTCTGCCATACAATCCGATTAAATCAATTATCGCGAGAACTATGCAAGGGCTCCTGTAAATTTTCTGGTGGAACTTGAATCTACGTATCTGTCACTTGAGCGACTTCCGCAAAAGTTGCGTACATATTTCAGGCCGTCTTTTTTATTCAAAAAGAAGTCATCATCTCTCACCA
>NW_008761077.1:0-647 GCF_000715545.1 Opisthorchis viverrini | reverse complement strand
GCTTTGGCAGAGTGTCGGGCATTCCGTTGAAAGACACCAATGGTTGGCTGAAATAACGGGCACTGGCTCAGACATCTTCAAGAACGAAATATAGAGGTTGTTTTGGCAAGCTATGTTTGCGCGGGAGCAGTCGACGCGTTCGTCTAATCATTGTGGCCAAAGCGAGATGCTAGAGGGCGGCGGCTATTTATTAGGTAAGACCCCTTAGCGACTACGTAGGCGTTTTACCTATTTTGGGGCACTTGTGGCCACAACATTTGGACAGCACTATCACCGCGTTGAAACTAACAAGGTGAAATCAATTTACGCTAACTATATTAAAGTTCCTAGTGCGGACATTTAGGTGCTCCTGGCGGTTGATATCTGCGCCTCCTTCAGTAGTATTGTGCTTGTCTACATTTGTTCTCCGTATTCACGGGTCAGTCCCTTCCGAGCAGCAAGATATATTGTTTCTAGATGTTTTCTTGAACCGTTTCTCCATTCGCGAGTGGTTGTTGCCTAAATATAAGCCATCACACCAAAGGATACATCTTACACTCGTTCTGAATAGCCACCATTCTCTCCTAACGGTCGCTGGAAACAACTCAACCAAGTGCTGGATAAAATTCAACGATGTCAACCCCAAAAAGCCGCAAACCGCATTGACC
>NW_008761076.1:0-647 GCF_000715545.1 Opisthorchis viverrini | reverse complement strand
GTTGAAAACTGTTGAGCAGAGTAGACTAGAGCGAGGACTACTCAGATCAGATGATTGTGCGAACACTCAGCTAGACTGCAAGTGCGGATCAGTATGAGGTGGCCCATGTCTACTGTCCGAAACATGGTCCCCGCTTACGGAAAGAGGTTTTCCTTGATTTTGGTCGACTAGCTTCGGTGCACCGCTTTACCTCATAAACTGGAATCTGTCGTATGTCGTATGGATAGCGGTCTTGGAATCTGAACAGAACTTGGGTGTGGAGCACCATTTATCCTGCATGAGTGCAACCCAGTAGTGTGCCGATCCACAGTCATTTATTTTTGGATTCTGATGAGTCTTGCAATGACTCGTTGATCGTCAATTGCTCTAATGTGAAGGGGCTCCAGTCATGTGTTCAACCTGTGTGTGTGAGTGCGCCATACGTTCTCCTTGATAGAGAAAGCAAGGTGTTGAGAAATCCTCATTGGTTTATTGTTCTGAACCTTGAAAAATGTGTTATCATCGTCTTTATCACTCACGAAGATGAATCTGCCAACAGCGTTTTCCCAACGAACAATACGATTTGGTTCTCAAAATTGGAAAAGGTCCTTACGTGCGCTTTGTTTACGAACAAAACGTAAGTATGGCATATCTTTGTAATGTACTAC
>NW_008761075.1:0-647 GCF_000715545.1 Opisthorchis viverrini | reverse complement strand
CACTTACTTTACCGCTGGATCCAACAGGACCGTCTCATCTTGAAGCTAATTTTCAGGTAACTGCGGTCACCGGTGAAGGATAAGCGTGGAAACCCTTTTCGAATTGAATCGTTCCATATTCTATTTTAGTTTGGATAATCCCTCTTAAATGTGCTTCCTTTTTACAGGCGTTCCTCTTGCAGCTCAAGTCTTCTTGCTGCCTCTCATCGATCTGGCTAGGCCTGTTGAACTTGTCTTACATTGATCATCTAGTTACTGATCTCTTTCGTTCCTCTCCTCCTTAATTAGGATGATGGCCTTCGTGTACTATGCACTGGCCTGCTACAGTGCTATCGTAACCGCTTGCGCCAAGTTCACTCAGAGCAGCCAACCGTAACAGGACAGGAAGCAGTTGAAGATGTGTCCTCCATCTCCACTGATGACTGTCCCAGCTCTTTCACTCACTCATCAGACGAAGTATCAGTGTGTGTGCGTGGGTTGGAGCGACTCTGCGTGGCGAACAACGGCTTAACGGCGTCTGGGATGCAGATTGTCGCGTTGCTTCTCATGCAAACCCCCCAACGTTTGGTTCCTCTAGTTGGAGGTCTTGTTAGCCTGGATCTGAGCAACAACCCTGGAATTCGTGACGAGGGGACTGAAATCTTGTG
>NW_008761074.1:0-647 GCF_000715545.1 Opisthorchis viverrini | reverse complement strand
AATAGAACTGACATTGAATCATCTTTTAGCGCAGATATCCCGTTAAGAAAAGCTCGATCAAAATTAATCTTATAAAAAGGTTTTTGGACACATTTCGTTACTACAAGACCACAGGTGTTTGAATATAGCACAACAACTATGCTAACAGATGACAAGATGGTAGGTACAATCTCACGGCAGTAGTGGATTTTTCTCAGCAGCGAACCCATAGTACTAAAGGACGCATTATCCGACCTAGGTTAACTGGATGGCAAGTAACTTTAGCAAGTTCCATCCCTTAATGGGCTCCTTTGCTCATGTCGCTCACTGTTGGAAAAATTATACTCAACTGGATTCAGTATTTCGTTGACATAGCACTCAGTCTGTAACGTTACTGGTTACTCTTCAATAGCTCACCAATGACTCCGCCCTTGTTGGTGCAAATCAGGTAGGTTAGCCCCCTGAGTTTTCCTCGAAATAATGTTCTAAGTGAACATTGTGATGTACGCAAATTATTTGCAAGGCACATTTATTCTTAAATTACAAGAGTGTTAACTAAATGCTCATCAACTCTCTCTTTTGTGCTATAAGCAATGCGTTATGTCGATAAATATATTTGGACATTCCAAATGTCATACCATCTGGATTTCAAGGTAGCCTCTATGCAG
>NW_008761073.1:0-647 GCF_000715545.1 Opisthorchis viverrini | reverse complement strand
CTCTCGGATGATCGTCGGTATACCGCTGGTGGGGCAACGGCAGCAATTTTCAGTTGATATTTCGTCCTGTGAGTAAGGCTAATTTATTTTGAGAAGCGGGGAAACAATGGTGATTTGCTCATCTCTTATAAAACTCAGAGACAGATTGGAAAGCATATCACACTGCTGATCAGTCACTCGTGACCAAATGGTTAAGTGGTCCAAACACGGTTTGGAAGGTCGCGGGTTCGGATCTCTCTGGATTTTCATGAAATCTCACTGCTGATGACGTCTGAAAAGGGTGAAATAGCTGACAGTGTTTCTTTGGCTCTTCAGCAGACTAGTGATAGCGAAATCCCAAATGGATATATTACTTAACTCATACTCTGTGCAAAGTTGTTCTGAAACTGCGACAATTACACTCATTTGCAAATCAATTTGGTTTTCACGAGGGACTCAACTGAATCTTTCGTTTATGATATTCTCCCTGTAAGTGAAGCCAGCCTATTATGCAAGTCCGATGAGCATCGTACAACTGTTTCATCCTTATTGGGTATCATGAACAGTTCGAGTACACATCTCTCTAGCAGGTCTCGAATCCGCGACCTCCCAGCTACTAAGAGTTTGCACATTTAGCCGCTGGGCCACAAGCGACTGACTGATCAGCA
>NW_008761072.1:0-647 GCF_000715545.1 Opisthorchis viverrini | reverse complement strand
TAGTATAGTATAGTATAGTATAGTATAGCTGTAGTTACCATTAAAGGGACAAACAGAGAACAAGCTGGCCGATCGTGGGGAAAACCGACCGAATAAGAGTTCAAGCGTCCACCACCATACAGCCCTCTATTGCATCTCAATGTATAGTGAACTTCGGAAGCGGTTGAACGAATATGGGTACACAGAAATCCGATCATCTAATGAGCGAAATAACCAAGAGACACACAAGACATATTCGGAAGAGGGGACCTAACGATCGGAACTGGCACACGACTCATTATCGACTTTTACTTACCACTTGGTGTGCCGCTCATGCTTAAATGTGTCTCTTGCCCGTTTAACTGACCCGGTGACTAACTGTCCCGGTAAGATGGGCTTGACTAGATTTAGTCCTAGAAATCGATGGCGACGAACAGCAATCTTGCTTAAAGTGTTGAGTTAGTATTTGTGAATTACAAGTAAGCCTGTAACAAAAAAATAGTAGATAATGGTTCACCCTCGCAAAGCACATCGCAGAGCACCCGGATGAATTGTGGAGAAGGTGTAGGCGATACATTCCCATTGAGGAACATGTCTGCTGAAGGAAACTTTTGAAATCCTTCCAGAATGTTTCCTCAGGGGGGGGGGGGATTCGATCAAATGAAACT
>NW_008761071.1:0-647 GCF_000715545.1 Opisthorchis viverrini | reverse complement strand
CGCGTTTAGTTCTTGACCACAGAAACAAGTCCTGCCGTGACAAAGCAGCAACACATTTGAGACAAATCCCATCGGTTCGTCGTTCCACAAGGTGGTTAGCAATCTGAAATATTCTGTGTGCAACTTACTGAGGCGGAGATTTAAGTGAAAGCCGCCCGTGGTATTCCTCCCGGGGACGTCGGTCTCTACACGACTGTATAAGACAATGGAGTGTCCAAAGCTCTTGTGAGGAGTTCAATAATAAGCCTGCCTGTTATGCAGTTTCATGATTGACATATTCTTTAGTGAGAGCTTCTCTGTATTTCCTATCTAAAATGGAAAATTATTACCTCACCGCGGACTACGTTGATAAAAGTCTGGGGCGATAGTTAAAAGGTTTCTGTTCAAGGACCCTTTTAGGATGACACATACATCCATGGATTTTCCCTTCGTTTTTGCAGTACATCGTTAGGTTGTACGTACTACCATTTAAACTGACGTCATTCACTTCATTTTAGGGACTGCTTACACTTCTGAGGAAATTGAAGTCAAAACCGGATCAAGAAGTTCGAATCCTACTTTTGGGACTGGACAACGCCGGCAAGACAACCATCCTGAAATACCTCGCTTCCGAGGACATCACGCAAACAACACCGACTCAGGTACAC
>NW_008761070.1:0-647 GCF_000715545.1 Opisthorchis viverrini | reverse complement strand
GAGCATCAGTCATGTTCATCACATTTTTCATAATGCATTGTATCCTTATCACTGCCAGCGCATCAACTACGTCATGGTCGAAACTCTATTGGTCTTTATGATACGGATTTTTCAACGGGTTTATTGGGCCATACGCGGTGTAGGTAGCAACAGGAGACCAGTTGCCAGAGACCCTCTGTACACAGCATCAGCTAAAAAGACAACATTAGGTCACTTTTCCCTGGCTAGACTACTTCCATTTGGAAATACAAACAGCGAAGGACAGGTGTCATCCAGATCCCTTTATCAGGTCACGACATTTTAGTTAAGTGGTGCAATAATACAATAAAGGACAGAACGGTGGGTTTTACGGTCGAAACAGCTTAAAGCAGCTAGGCGTTCCAGTTTGGTCAGTTGTTTTTTCCGGCCAATGATCACTTGGAATGAAGTTGCTAGTGTGTTGGAATATTGGGATGAAGTCTAAGATCTCCGGTGAATTGCACACTGGGTTTGCATAGGTAACGCAATATTGACCTGATTCGGTTCCAGCTAAACAAGTCTATTTATTAATCTCCGGCACTCTGAATGTCGACTCAAGTTTGATCAGGTGACTCGTGTCGATTAGATGTGCAGTCAGGTCACCAGTAATTGATTTTTGTAATTTTTTT
>NW_008761069.1:0-647 GCF_000715545.1 Opisthorchis viverrini | reverse complement strand
AAGCCTAGATCTGATTGGTCGAAAGTCTGAACCCCACAGCCAATCCTGACCCAGTATTGACGAATGCCGGTCGGTCACCTCCGACCGGGCTGAGCTCGGTGACCACGTTTTCACCGTGTTTCTATCTGGATTTCGTATAGATTTTGACTTAAAACACAGCAAAATGTGACAAAATAATCATCTGACGTGTCACGGACAGAATTCGCTTGCATTCATTTGTACCTGTGAACATCCAGTTCTCCACAGATTATGACGCGTAGGCCACACAAGTAGGAACACGGGATAAACCAGGTCAAACACGTAGAAGTAAAGAACTTGTTTGTTTTCACACTTGACGCAAGTTGCTGAATTACATGCTCAACGTACTAACAAATCGATCTACTATTGTGTTTTTTCCACTTCCTGATCATGGAAAATAGTGCGAAAAACACACCGATTGACGAAGTGACCCGAATTCATTTTCGTCAGAGGACGTTTGGAAATGCAAATTTCTTGCCCATTTTGCATATGAAGACATTCCAAGTACATGTTTTTTAAATCTGTACGCTTATGCATTCATGATCGAGTGATGCGAAAGCAGATTAGGGGTATTCAATGAAGACAGTATTTCTGTCGGTCGGAGACCTCAGTCAGCAAGGTCTGTCGAA
>NW_008761068.1:0-647 GCF_000715545.1 Opisthorchis viverrini | reverse complement strand
ACCGAAGGCCTGAAAACTTAAGTTGGATTTGTTCAAAATAAAAAAATTGAATTTGTCTGGGTATCTTCTTGGGAGGGCTTATTAGCTGATCGAACTAAGGTGAAGATCATCACATGTTTTTCATTGATGATAGAGTGACAGTTTCCTATGTTAGTGCCATTTCGTACCACGAAACACCGGCTGGACACTGGTCTTCAGGTCAATAGACAGTAGGCTTCGACGATACATCAAATAATTGGTGCGTCGGCATGAGCACTCAGAATCAGGACATAGAATAATGAGTATGACCCTGACGTCTGAGCATGAGATGACATTCGTGACTCATGTGATTTGGGAGGGATCACTGATTCACATTCTATGTGACACGAAGACAGTATGAATCACCAACGTGTTCGTGTCCGCTAACTGGGCATCTCGCAGATATCCTCCCTGTGTTGAAATAATCAATCGAAGCGATAGACTTAGTTCGGTAGAAGACGAGTAAGCTGGCCCGCAGCCATGTTGCCCACCGAAAAGCTTGCGTTAGTCAAGACAAGTGGACTAACTGATTTACACTCATGGTTGCGGTTTCGAGCTACACTTGACATTACAAACTCATCGCCCCTCCCACTGCCAGTTGGCTGACCCAGTATCCCTGATGTTTTATC
>NW_008761067.1:0-647 GCF_000715545.1 Opisthorchis viverrini | reverse complement strand
GTCATATTGGTTCACTCCGTATGGGCAACCATGACCGCCTATGCTTACACAAATTTGACAAGCATACAACTCCTTGATTGTTTGGGAATACCTACCGCAATGCTCCTCAGTTTCCTCATCCTGCGCCATCAGTACCTGTGGACGCATTACGTCGGAGCTGGTGTTTGTGTTGCGGGTGCGGTTATGATGATCGGAGCGGACTTCCTCGCGGTAGAAAAGGCAGGTCGTTCCAACCCTACTAATTCGATCAAAAATGATGCACAAACGAATGTCGTGATTGGAGACATTCTGGCACTCATTGGGGGAATCCTTTACGGAGCCTACAGTGTACTTCAGGAGTACGCGATTCTCAAGTACGGAGCAGTCAATACTCTGGCAAATGTTAGCATGGTGACTTCCGTCTTGTGTGGTTTCTACTGTGCAACCATGGAACACGAGAAGCTCACTGAGCTTCTTACCATGCAGACGTTATCTGGAAAGCTGGTACCGGCCAAGGCTGGGATTTGCTTGGCTGGTTACGTCTGTGCAGTGTTCACTCTGGATTCGCTCATGGCTTTCACGATCACCCGGGTCAGTGCGGTTACCATCAACCTGTCCCTTCTCACCGCTGACGTTTATGGCCTCATCGTGGGGATATTCGTGTTCCA
>NW_008761066.1:0-647 GCF_000715545.1 Opisthorchis viverrini | reverse complement strand
ACTTGACTATTCTAGTTGAATGGACATTGTCTAACGATGACAGTATAAAATTAGACTTTTATTCAAACGTTTTCTAACACTTAGTTTGTGCATATTCTTCTGAGTAGTTCGATTTTTGTCACACGTTGTATGCCGTGACAGTCCAAATGAAGACCAGACATGGCTTGACACCTGCGAACAACTGATATCAGCAGTCTTGATATCACCTCCTTGCAGATTTGCTCCACTATGCACTTAAAACTAGCCTGTTGATATTTTTGGACCTTATGGCCAACCGGGGTTACTCGCATCAATTTTTCTTACAGAATATTGAAAAAAAATGTTTGAATAGTATATTATAGTATAGTAGTATAGTATAGCATAGTAGTAGTATAGAAGTATGGTTTGGTAGTAGTATAATATAGTATAGTATATATATATAGTAGTATGGTGGTATATACATAGTATATATGGTATATATAGTATAGTAGTAGTGTAGTATAGTACAGTGCAGTATAGTATAGTATAGTATATTTTGTATAGTATAGTGTAGTATAGCATAATAAAGTATAGTGTAGTAAAATATAGTATAGTATATTTTGTCCCAAATACAAGGAATTATCACTCTTACGTCCACACCATATAAAGCTGAGATAGCTAACTGCCTA
>NW_008761065.1:0-647 GCF_000715545.1 Opisthorchis viverrini | reverse complement strand
TATCTCACGCTGTACCTTCATTCTGATCGAAAACATTACGGAGACTTATACTGCACCAAGTTCTACTTCATCGAACGTTTCGTCGAAAAACTTGAACATTAGCAGTCGTTTAGGATTGGAAGTGAAGCGTATAATATAAGTCTAAAAGACTGAGGGGTAGGATGAAAGTTAAACCGGAAACCTGTAACGTAATGTACGAATTTACTTTTCACTACTGAGAATACTGAACAAGTTAGCATTTAAACTTTGACACCTTTAGATAACAGAGTTTATCTTCTCAACTTATATGAGTTCCGTTCTGACTAGCTAAGAATCGTTTCTGACTTGGTTCTGCCTCTCAGAAGAATGTATATGGTTGATATAAATGGTTATAAATAAGAAGTATTCCTCACTTCTCATAGTTGTTTAGTAATTACAGCTAAGAACAATAGTCGTATGTATGTTTCTCAGGTCATACCAATACACATCAACAATCTACTTCTAGCAGCCCCGATTTTTTCTAGCTGCGAGCTCTTGGGCATTTTTACGTTCGTTCGTGTCCTACAGTTTGGGTTCAATAGCCATTTATTGCCAGATATCCTAAGTCAGACAGTTTGATGGAGTCCTCTACAAATTCATTTGACAACACCCAAGACCTATTTAATTGC
>NW_008761064.1:0-647 GCF_000715545.1 Opisthorchis viverrini | reverse complement strand
TATGTGGTAAAGACAAACAACTAGCTCCACTATACTAATTAACCTGCTGGCTAACAGACGAGTTCAGTTTTTAATACATATTTTGGACGTAAATTTGAAGATCCGAGGAGCGAAATTAGGCAGGGTGAATTAAATCTTAAACCCAGGTAGTGGCCAGTGCAATGTGCTCCTGCAAACCAATTATTTTTCAACACACACTATCAAGTGAGGAAAATATTTTTTCCGTCAGACTTCGGAATTCAGATGGTTCAGGTTTGTTTCCTGTCTATGAAATTTTTCAGCTGTGTAGGTACTATATAAACTGAAATTTATCTGCTTGAAAACAGTAGTTACTTTTCTAGGCAATAGGAATTTGTGTTTTCAACTATATCCCGTTCTTATGATGAGTTTGCTGAAAAGGTCTTGAAGAGAAAAAATTGCGTGATAATCAGAGCAATTATAGCCTGTTAACGGCTTATCACAGCTACTGCTGTGATGTGCCACCCGTATTACACTCAGTCACTATTAGTCCCCCGTCACCTCTTGTTTTGCGATCATTATCAACTTACATCAAATGCGGCGCTCTGCTTTGCTTCAAGTTGGTCCTCCAATGCACCATCTGGGACGGTCTCACTATTTTTGTTGGACGCTTGTTCCGTTTGTGCTTC
>NW_008761063.1:0-647 GCF_000715545.1 Opisthorchis viverrini | reverse complement strand
CAGGGCAATGGCCTCCGGGAACATGTATTTTTGTCTTTGTTGAGAGTTGGTGAGTTGGCTTCTCTAAAAATTTTACACTGCCAAGTGACCTCGAATACAAGAATTCCGGATCGGTCACTTTGGCGATAAACTCACATAGGCCGTGTTTCACTGCTCATCGTAAATAAGCAGCGATTGTTAATTCAAGTATTCGATCGGTGAAGCAGAGGACATTATACACTCATCTGCATACTAATTTGGTTTTAATGGGAAACTCATCCAGAACCCAGCTGAATCTCTCATCTGATATGTTCTTCTTTCATTTGAGAGACATACGAGGATCAAACTTTTCGGCAAATATGATGTTGTGAACTCCGTTCATTCCGGATACCCAAGAGTGAGAATACAAGGCAACAGCAAGAGCCCCTTTCCATCGTAATCCAGAGTCACTATGTATGGGAAAACTCTGTATTGGCACGCATAATACCATCCAAATCAACCCACTGTGCATTCCCAATGTGCCTTCGCCCCCACCCCAACTAAGCTAATAATCTACTAACCATCTGGACTATATGCAGCTCCAGTTCATCGATTATTACCAGTCCAATGCGTGCATCTATGAGTCCACCAAAGTAGTAAAACCTTCAACACGTGGGATACGAATGACG
>NW_008761062.1:0-648 GCF_000715545.1 Opisthorchis viverrini | reverse complement strand
CTAGGCACCGAAAGGGTGCTGCAGCGGAATGGTTTTTCTCCCGGATCAATCGAAATACGTTTCGTGCAATTCTGGCATTCTTCGCCTCTTCCACTTCCTTAGCTGTCCGTCTCTATCGGGTTTTAGGATAGACTCTTCAAGTTAAGCCTCATTTGATGACTCAGAATTCGCCGGGTTGAATTTTATTCAGTGAAAACATTTCTCCGAGTTTCAAGCAGCCTCACCGTTTTGTCTGATATCTAATGCTTGAGTGGAGACGATGATGCCGTGCAGCAGGCGAAATTTCTTGCACTCTGCAAAGATATGGCTATCTCATTCCGGTGCGAGCTGTTTGGATAGTTCTGGCAAATTCCCGGTCTACCAGCCAGTTGTCCGCGACTCCGGACGAGCGAGCAGTCAAAATCCAAATAAGTGTTCTAAATGGAGTGACAGTCAATTGCTGGTCAACGTCATCGGTAACTGATGGTGATGTGACTAATTTGCGTCTCTGGTCGGCGCGCTATTTTAGAGCATCATGTGACCAGAAAACTTGAGTTATTTCAGAACTGGCCACTGCATAAAAACAGTCCGCAGTCAGCACACAGCTGAAGGAGATGTTCACAAGTACCAAGTCCATTAAAATTCGACTACCTATTTGGGTCACAGGTG
>NW_008761061.1:0-648 GCF_000715545.1 Opisthorchis viverrini | reverse complement strand
ATTAAAACAAGAGAATAATGAATAGTCTCAATCGTGTTCATCAACTACCCGTTATTCGCGCAGTTGTTGCTGGTATGAAGGTGTTGTCGCTCATACGATTTCATCCATAAATGGCTCTTGGATTGATATTCCGCGCCTTGGCCACCAAACTACCTGGAGCACACCTGACTCAGAATGGCTGGCAAAATGCTGTGCCAACGTGACACCGATACTCGACTCTTAGGAGTACACCTAGCTACCAGTGAATGTTGATGAACATGCGGGAGGAACTGCAGATTATTTATACCATGAAATTTTGGCAAAGTAGCAGCTTTACTCGGAACGTCGGTTACTAGATACAATGCCACAGACGAAAGAAACCCCTTCGCTGGATTTCACGCGGACGCATTCCTCCTTCTCCATGGTTTTAACCCGAAGGTCATACTTGGAGTGCTCCTCGTTCGTAAGTGACCTGCCACGGCTAATCACTTTACTTAATTTAGGCAGATTGAGGATCATAGCACGTGCAGAGTTAATTGAAACGGTTCACAGTCACATTCCGCTTCATAGTTGTCAAGTTCTTCACTAACAAAAAGTCATATGGAAGCGACTGGACGCGAAAACCACTGTGAATACTGATTCAGCTGTGACTTCAGGAGGGGCGGGAGG
>NW_008761060.1:0-648 GCF_000715545.1 Opisthorchis viverrini | reverse complement strand
CCAACCAAGTTGTCTACTCAAGACGTACGTACACGTCAAATGACCAAACAACTACTGGATGTCATTTCGGATGTTAAGATACTTGTTCAGTACAGTACACAATCAGTGCATATCCCGGAAAAGAAAAACGTTTTTGAAGATGGATTTGGGTCTTCGTTTCAAGTCTCTCCAATTATTCGCAGTTTATCATCCTTGGTGGAAAACCTCTTCCCAAATATTCCAGTATTCTGTGGGTATGCAGTGGTGCAAATAACAAGATATATATTTAGTGTTAAAGGAGAAGTGCATTAGTTTAGAGGTTTGGTCAAAATATATACACCTGGCTACAAAGTGTGTACCTAGATATGCACAATGGCCAGTTTCTGTCTGAGGAACTTGCGATGGCATTACTAAAGATGCACAATGCCTTTATATTATCAAAGTTTAAATGCCGGCGTGATATCCGTAATCAATTAAAATATGTTCCAACACCGAAGCAATATATTGTGTAGCTAATACTTTTCCCGGAATATTAGTTGATACCAGTGACTTGTTCCTGAAGGCGCACAAATTACGCAACAAAAGGCAACGAACCACCCGCTTGTGCATAGCAGCTGTGCTAATGCAACACAGTGCAGTGTGTCTTGCGAATTTAGTTAACGCACAGAA
>NW_008761059.1:0-648 GCF_000715545.1 Opisthorchis viverrini | reverse complement strand
GTGCAGGGAGAATCGGACTGCAGCGATGAGGGCATGATGAACCCACAGTACTCAGCTTGATCTTGTCCACTTTCATTCCGCGCCCTCTTGTAGTGGCTTGTTGACACACAAAAAACTATTCACCGGTGTCATGCGCTAAAAATGCGGAATTGACATTCATGTTCAAAGTCTCAGTGAGGATAAATCTGTCGACCAACTTTCACAGTTGTTCAGAGTCTACTTTCGCCACCCATGGGTCACGTGACGACAACAACTCCATCGCTTTGCGCGGCCAACAAAAGTGTAGCTAGATGAGAGACAAGAATATCAGGTTGGAGTGATTGGAACAAACACGTGAATGTCTCACTTTTGTGGACCAAAACTGTTCAGAACTCTGATTTAACGAGGCTTTCGCTGACCAGACACCCTTTGCGATCGATCACGAAAGTCTTTTTAACCTCCACATGTATACCACTGTTGTCTGAACTGTGCGTATTCTGTTTAGCCAAAACATCAATTCTTCGGTGAGGGCCACCCACCGGCAAGACCTGTCGATGCCTGCTTTTAGGTTTGTATTACGCTGAAGATCCCGAGGACTTATTTCATCCACAATGAGGAAGCCACAAATCTGTTCAACCTTGAAAATTATGCGGAAACCCTTAAAGTCTC
>NW_008761058.1:0-648 GCF_000715545.1 Opisthorchis viverrini | reverse complement strand
AAATTGGAAAATGTTCACAATCGTTAGCCGGAAATTTTCAAGGCGATCATTCATGGACGTATGGCGTAAACCAATGATCGCTATGGAGCCTACAGTAGTTTTTCCCATTAATTTTGTTGCTGCAGCTGCAACAAAATGGCAGTTAATAAATTAACCTAGCAAGGGGTTCTATTGAACGTTGCCTTATTCTGCGTTATTTTGGAATACACAACATGAATTTCGCAATATTTTAGCCATCGGTTCTAGCGAAAACCCCCGAAAAAAAACAGGATCAGCAAACCAATGATCGTATTTTTGATGGATAATCTTGAGGTTCACGATATGACGCACTGTTCACATGAATAGGTCAAAATCAGCCTGGTGCAGTATTTTGCAAGCATTTTGGCCCTCGTGAATTCCCCTTCTTTCTTGGCCCATTGTTTTTCTGCCCACCAGCTCGTCGCCTGCATACTCAGTGGGTCGCTGGCTGCCTATTTGTCCACTTGGCCATCAAGTAAGTTTAAAGACCATGGATTTATTCAACGAAGGCACAAATGAAATAAGGTTTCAAGTGTTTCGCTTACGCCCGACTACGCGCGTTAGCAGAGTTACGCGGCGGCGGATTTATTATCGCTTAAAGGTGTCAGCCACAGTAGCTCACCAAATTGC
>NW_008761057.1:0-648 GCF_000715545.1 Opisthorchis viverrini | reverse complement strand
TGTCTCAGACAAATCAGACTTTGCATGAAACGAGAATTCCAACAAAACTAACTCCCTTGCTGACCAGAGGACTCAATCAATCAACCCTGCAATTAGTAGTCGCCGACGGTCTGTATGCTGGACTCACTTTGAACCCTGTAAGCTAAAATACCATTTGCTGGATGTGTTTTCCGTCGCTTTGATGCGCCAAACTGTGCTCAACTCTAGCCGGGTTACTGATACGTGCGCACGTGGTAGCTCAGCCTACATCAGAGCAAGTACCCACACGTATTTACACAGCGCCTTTGTCGCCGGTCCAAAGTTAGATAAGAAGGCGGCACATATCCCAGATAAAGTGACTTGCGAAAAGCCTGGTTAAAACTTTGTGTTTATGCGCCTAAAGGCGACCACTTTGAAAGCCCGACACGCAAAAAGTCGCGTTTTTGTGGACAGCACGATGGCTGATAAACCCTTGATTCCGCCTCTATTAAAAAGTCATTCACATCCCTTGCTTTTATGATGAATGTTGACAGTAAGCTTGGGTGAGCGTTTGCGGATGAATACTAATGGTCAGCGAAGAAAACGTTGATAGGATTTGAAAAGGGGATAGTTACGTACGGAACATCTGTCGCTGACAGTATTTTCAGCTGTCAGCATCAGAGCCAGGGC
>NW_008761056.1:0-648 GCF_000715545.1 Opisthorchis viverrini | reverse complement strand
CACGAATGAGCCTAATTCGGTCGACCAGCTTGTTAGGCGAGTGGAGATCGATTTTTTAGCCCGAGTATTTCCACCATATTTCGTCCATTTGAGAGAAGATCATTGTCCCAGACAAATGGAGTCAGACGGTCATAGCGCCCATCTTCAGAATGTGTGCTCAAACTGAGGTTAGTTTGATTGCCTTCCTTCTAAGGATTAACAGATTCTTTGACTACCCACGTCGCCAAACAAAACGCTGATCCGTGAGCATCCAGCTGAATTCTTACAGGGAACCATATCATCAAATCCAGGTCATGTATTAGAACAGCGTCATGCGTGCAGAGCAGGGCGCTGCATGATTTCAGACGGGAGTTCTATTCTGTCGTCCTGTCAGTATTCTCAACTGCATTTGCACAAGATGCTCAAAAATTCCGTCAACAATATGGGTTTCCTACAGCCACATTTGCAAATGTGAATGAGAGTATACGAAAATTTCTAAGGAAGCTGGTTTTTTAAAACAGAATAATGTCCAGGAACCATGCCCAGTTTCCAGGTTTTATCTGGATTCGACATCAGCGGAATACTTAGGCCCACTCCAGTGTGCGTACAAAAAATTATCCGTTTTCATATCGTTGCCGATGTCAACTATGCAGTTTTCAAAAAAATAAC
>NW_008761055.1:0-648 GCF_000715545.1 Opisthorchis viverrini | reverse complement strand
TAAGAAACCGTTTGCAATCAGTATTGTTAGTGAATCCATCATGAGCGGTGCACTTGGAAAGAAGGTGAACCAAAGCGGTTAGAAAATGACCTTGATATACCTCTCAAGTTTTGATGTAATGTTCGATTTTATGCGTTTATTTTTTTTTCGAAATAAATGTGCTTGTCCTACCAGCATTACAGGATCATCACTGTCGTCGCTGTGTCGCGTCTGTTTAGTCCTAGTTGATTATACGGCAATTTTTCATGGGCATGTCTTGTTGAAACTTGTCTAAACCTCTTCAGTCTAGACACCAGCAGAACATAATTAGGAGAATTGGTGTTGGCCTGTTTTGCAAACTGATTTCTACAAAAAAGTGTCGCGTGTTCCCCAACAGAGATTTACATTAGTGCTTCACATCGCGCACCAAGATATTGAACAGTGCGTATTTAGTTTAGCTATTTTATTCCAGTCAACAAACTAGAGACACTAAAATGTGTGATTGTTTTCTTCTGTTTGGTACGGCTGTTACATGCTGGTTGCGTTCTCGGGTATTTTTGATTTTGTGTTCAAAATTCGCGGTTTCGTTGGAGTAGTCAACCTGCTAGTGGGACGAATAATTACGTGTAAACTGCTCACAAGAGGTCACAGAAAGAAATCCCCAGAAGG
>NW_008761054.1:0-648 GCF_000715545.1 Opisthorchis viverrini | reverse complement strand
TGATTCAAGACGGAGGAATGTTACTGCAGGTGAGACATGACAGTTTAGTAATCGATAAGCGAACGGTTCGCCTTATAGTGTTATTTAACTTTAGAAAATCGACGGTACGAAAAGGGCTTCTTTTTGCCAGGATAAGCTTTTGTGAATAGTCTATAAATATTTATTATTTTCACACTAGCGTGCCTCTTGACTCGCATCCTGCATCAACATTTAAGCCTACTGAGTTTCGCTAAGTAGGTGCACCTTGTAAATTACCGGAATCAGTGGCCCGGAAAATATAAATGTGGAACTTTAAGGGGCTTAGGATTTGAGGAATTGAAAAGTACCCGAAGACAGGAAGAGGTGATTTGGCCCGTGATTGGTAACTGAGCCACTAACCTTTAGCCAGTCAACAGGGAACACCAAGTCCAATGAATGATGTTTTGAATTTGCACATTTGCACGGCGTATAATTCTGAATTCTACTGGTTTATACAAACTCAGGATGAATTAAACCATAGTATGACATGACACCCTAAAAGACAGAGCTGACATAAAACTGCACAAAGATAAGTTTGAAAGTTTTCATTATCCCAGCTGAATAATGTTCATCAGTCCATCCCGATGCTACATAATCATTGTCCCTGAAGAAATAAAGCGATTTAGGGTG
>NW_008761053.1:0-648 GCF_000715545.1 Opisthorchis viverrini | reverse complement strand
ATGGCTTAATTTACAAGGCACAGACAATTTTGATTGAAAATATATAAAATTAGAACATTTGAGCAGAGATTGGTCGAGTTATTGGTTCCTTTCTACACATTCCCGACAAGTAATACCAACTAATAAGTAGGAACAAACTAGAAAGTTCCAACGATAGCGGAATTTTCGTCACAGAACTCGCAACCACATGTTTGTGATACAGTTTGGACTAAATGGTTGGCTGAATTTCCGTAGCTGAAACTGGAGATAAAATCCGTCTAGAGAACCTTGAGAAACACTCAACCGGTGGTAAAGGAGTTTAATAATAGTTTTGCTTGACGCTATAAATGTTTTTTGACGGCTCTGATGAGAAAATGTTTTTCTGCTGATGACTTGCAAACTGAATTTTCAATAGCTTGGTTGTTCAGAATCAGTATATAGATCATTTGATCTCCTAACCGATTCTCCCAGTCCACTAACCGAGATACAGCACGGTACTTTGTTGGGCTTGGTACAACAAGCACTGCGCAGGCATGCATTCGAAGATTTTGGCAGTCTGCTGCAGGTCTGCAGACAGGCAGATCCAGAGAAAACCGGCGAAATCCAACGGGAAGTGCTACGTCGCATTTGCAAATCGAATCGAGTGCCAGTTCCGGATGATATGCTTGA
>NW_008761052.1:0-648 GCF_000715545.1 Opisthorchis viverrini | reverse complement strand
AATACCAAGATTGTGGGTTGTCTGTACATATGGCGTTGCTCTAACGCCTGACGGAGAGCAAAGATGTGGTCGACGCAGCCCCTACCCGGTTGAAATCCTGCTTGATGCCCATGGGTCAAGGTTTCGCGTGCCGCCGTGAGACACCAATGAAGCAGTGACGCCAGAAGCCTTGTTACAACGGAAGTCAAGCTAAAGCCTCTGTAGTGATCAGACTTATTGTGAACACTATATTTGAAAATAGGCACCATTATCGACCCACCCCAGTTATCTGCAACGGTCTTTTTCCTTTAGATAGACCCAAATAGGCTAGACAGGCATTGACTGAGGGTTTCGCCGTCATCCTTGAACAGAGCAAGTGGAAAGTCATCAGAGCCAAGAGCACGATGAAATCTGAGTAGACATTTACATTCGGACTCTTTTGGGGCTGAAGCGGGTTCCACGTTTACAGTCTACCTTTTTGTTGAAGACCGACAACTCGAATTGGAGGTAACAGGTAGCCGACTGAATCGTTGTTTGAAGCATTGTGCGCAGCGGTCCAAATGTTCCCTTTTGTTTGACATCAGAGCCATTCTGGTCATTGACAAGTCATCATCATCAACATTACGACGTCAGTGCTCATCACCGATGCTTCACTCCCGTACAACCATG
>NW_008761051.1:0-648 GCF_000715545.1 Opisthorchis viverrini | reverse complement strand
TATGCAAAGGTGTGGGTTATATAGTCATGACAACTTTCCGTTCAGTAGCCTCGTGCGTTAATCAGCAATCTCAAAGGCTCGCATCCAGAAATTCGAGAGGTCAATGCGAGTCGCATCGTTTCGGTAGCTTGCACGTAACTTCAAACGTCCTGGTGACCTGGAATCTCCAACCAAAATGCATTGATGTTTGTTCCAGCCACAATGGATTGTTACTCCGGCAGGTGGTCGTTACTAAGTCAGTCAACGTTTTTAGGTTATCCTGTTCGATGTTGCAACGCATAAGTTCACAGAAAGGAGGCATTAGAAAACTCTTCACTTTCTGAAACTTGTTATTCGTCGCTCAGTGCGCAGCATATTGTTTGTGTGATAACTACACGAAACATCTTGTGCAGTACCAGTGTGTTTCTTACCTGCATGAGGAGCAGTCGTCTTCGTGGATATTCTAGTGCAACGAAACCTCTGGCAGACTCGAGCCGCATCGCTTCGGTATCTCTCCACTTTTGTTCGGAAGAAAGCCTTCAGTATTGCCGAATTACTCTCCAGATGATTGTGAGAAAGAATTTTAGGGAGCCATGGAACCACCTTCGCAGTATGATGACGGGTCTGTCAGTTAGAAGTCCTACCTTATTCAATATAACCCATAACCCT
>NW_008761050.1:0-648 GCF_000715545.1 Opisthorchis viverrini | reverse complement strand
CTTTCAGGCGACCAGCTTGTCCAAACTTCTACAGTGGTGTCTTTCCCCGAGGGAGGATGGGTCAGAAAAGGTCGGCCTTAAAACCCGCACATTCAGGTCGATATAGAATCTACCGTGACCACCGTCACATTATTTCATTCGAAATTCTAAAGTGGAAGGTGCTGCTCAAAAGGCACAATTAATACTTCAGCTCCATTATTTTTCGCGCCAAACCAGCTCACCACAACCAGATGTGAGTCGTTGACTCCGGTTCATACGATTGAGTCGGAGGCTAGGGATAGTCATCGAACAAAACCATACGTCCTACCACTACCTTGCGGGTCAGACTTTTGAGTCAAAAACTCAGTGAGGTACCTCAACTCAGTTCGCGAATATACTTAGGACATTCCTATTTCCACACGACTTATTTTCCAGAAGTCTTCATGCAACTTTTTGGGCTCCTTTGTTCCATATTGTTGTCGACACTCGTGGGATGGCAACTTCGACGAAACGGGGCTCTTTGTATCTAAGTTATACCTATAGGAAGATTAATTATATAACGGTGGATGGAACGTGCGCGAAGTATCTGGTCTGGTGTCCAAGTTCCGTCTTTGCATCTGATTAGCGGCGTTCAGTGCTGTCTGTCCCACTTCGTCACGAAGAGACTGG
>NW_008761049.1:0-648 GCF_000715545.1 Opisthorchis viverrini | reverse complement strand
GGAGCTCCGACCCATCCCGGGGGCCTCCGGAAGGTTATTCAAATGCTGCCTCAAGCGAGTCGGTGTAACTGTAGGCCTCTCGAGGGTTTCGATTACAGAAACTCACCAACAGGTTTGATTAAGAGCCTTGCTATCACCTGAGTTTAATAAGACCCTCCACTGACACGTTTTTCGTAAAGTTACGGGCAATGTTATGGAGAGAAATAATCGTGCCGGAAGATCATAGACAGTGCAGGAAACAGCCATTCAAGGCCAATAGTTCAATGTCTTTTGGAGACGAAGCGACAAAGTATCATGGCCCACAAACATACCAGAAAAACCAGTCCGATAACAGTGACTCACATCACGTTCATGGATAAGATCACTTAGTTTCTGCGCTAAGTCCGGCTGCCTGTTGTCAAGGGCCTCCTGGAGTTTCGATTCTAAGGTGCCTTTGCGCAAACTGTCCCACTGGGATTTGGACGGGCCTTGAGGGATTGTGCACGGTGTGGCCAGTTCGCTGCTAGCAATGAACTAAACAAGAAAGTTTGGAAATCTGTCACTCGTGAATAAACAGAACTCTGTACAAATATTGTGCGAAACGATTTATTTCGTTCAAAGTGAGTGTGTAACGCATGGACAATATCTGTTGCGCAAATTTTTTTATGC
>NW_008761048.1:0-648 GCF_000715545.1 Opisthorchis viverrini | reverse complement strand
ACCTCACGTTCTACTTGAACGCAAATTGGGCAAATGTCCCCAATGCATATGGATTTGGTTTGGACAAAAGACCCAAATTAATCCAGTTGCATCTCGCCCGTGATGTTTCACTTGAACTGAATGCACAACTAGAGAAGAAAGTTAACGTGAACTCGAATAGTGTGAATACCGGATGGGCATCGGCAATGGCAAAAGTGGTCGAGAGCTCTCCAAACATTTTAGCAACCACATGAACAGAACAGTTGATGTTATCCAGGCTGTGGTGTTGATAATGAATTATTTGAAATGCTGAAGGTCGTCGATGATAATAGAGGATGCTGGATATAACAGCTATTGATCGTAAATATGAAGAAATAAAAATTCATCGAGACGGTTTCAGTTATTTTAGAATTAGTCAGGCAACCTGGCTTTTTGATAACACACTAAAGTTATTTAGCTTAGTCATCCGGCCATAAAAGTGTCTGCGATATATTGGGTTCAATATCACCCACCATTAGATCGAATCGGATGAAAACAGCCAAACCATTAGAGTCTCTGTGCGTTTCAATGAAATTCCCGAATATTGAATGGTATTGGAAACTAAATAAACAGATCTCTGAATTTGGAGTCAAGACAATTGAATCACAGCCTACAGTGAAGATGAGACAG
>NW_008761047.1:0-648 GCF_000715545.1 Opisthorchis viverrini | reverse complement strand
ATTTAAGGCGCATACCGGAACAAGGAATCACTCTCAAAATTTCCTTTAGAGAAGACTGGACTGGTTATCATCAAATACCAAGACCATGTCGTCAATACAGCCCAGAGCTAATAGTTTCTGGTTGGTCTTTTAATACTAAGATCATCCATACGATATCAGCGAAGAAAATTGAATGAAGAGGAGGCGATAACACAGTACTCTCAAACCCATCATGCGTAGGAAAACTTTTCGGTAATTAACTGTGAACTCACACAACCAGAAATGTGGGCAGAGTGAGCACGAACCATATTCAGAAACTTCAGAAGTAGTGCTCTTCCGCCAAGCACATGTAGAAAAGCCTCCCTATCTTTGGAATTAAGGGCTATTTTGAAGCCCAGCAAAACCCGTGTAGCCTTCGGTGCATTTGGCCCTACTAAGGCATCTGACATCACATTAAGATACGATCGATGTCCCTCCCCATCGGCGGTATTATTGAAGTCAGTGGCTGCTTCCATGCTTCAAACAGTCGCTTCGTGTGTCTTTTCCTAACAGAGGTGGGATAACGTATTGGTCTCGTGTCTTGAGTGCGTCATGTTCTTGAATACGTTCAAAATCAATTCTGCTTCCGGTTTGTTTCCTCATTGTCCCAATGGTACCCACGACTGCCCT
>NW_008761046.1:0-648 GCF_000715545.1 Opisthorchis viverrini | reverse complement strand
AGACTGTCAGGAAAAGTCACCGTAATAAATTAGTGAATTAAGGCAGTTCAGTGATTTGGGCCCGAAACTACTGCCGGAATGTCCATGATTTGTAACCAACCCTGGATTCCGGTTTGTTCAGATCTAGACTTAAACAACGTTGTAGTAACCTAACCTTCCTGGTTCCCTCAGTTTGCAGGGCAGCTTTGCACCAAAAGTGCACCAAAAGCTGAATGATACATCACACTTGCCCGTGTATTGATCTAAACGAGAAAATTCACTATAGAAATGAAGGGGAAGTCAATTGATCTTTACAGTAATCAGCCGTCGAAGAAGCATTTTGGTACACGTTAACGTGTTTCCTTGTTGATAGTGCTGTGTCAAATAGGATAAATGGTCAGTAACAATGTTGATATACTTTTTGGTTCTGACTTTTGGCTAGTAGTATTGAGAGGGAGGTGAATATCTCGTTGTACTTCAAATGCAGTATCGATGCCCAAGGTTACTTTTACTGTTTGACGACCAGGCAAAACTCAGGGGCTCCCCCTGCTATTCATTTTGAAAGGACAGAAAGATTCAAACTGATAGAAAGGTTAAATTAAATTCACCAACTTCAGCGGAGCCCATAAAGAAGTGTATACTCCCTCTTCGGTAGAATCTAGTTCCTCT
>NW_008761045.1:0-648 GCF_000715545.1 Opisthorchis viverrini | reverse complement strand
AGGTCACTCCTTGAGACAAACCTTAGTGAGAATCTCACGCAGGATAGAACCAAAATACTACACATGCAATGATGTAATAAGACTGTTGGTCCCAAGTTCACCAGACGAATTCTTGGTCAAGGAACTCAAATCTGCGTTTTCGTCATTGGACTAACTTTAAGTTTATAGGATACAGTGGAAAAACTTACAGAAATTGTAGTACTGACCGGCATTTTGATGAGGTATATTATGATGTAGGTACTACAGTCTTTCAACTTGGTTTGAGATTAACTTATTCGTTCCCTTGTATCTGATAATTAGACAAGTCGCTGTATTCTGTATCTGAAAACTGTTCAGAGCTGTAGTTCCATTCTCAGAGCCGCAACAGCCTTATGATAAGAAGCTTGTTATACATATTGCCGTCAGGTTTGCTTCTCAAAAATGTTGTTTTTACTTTTTTAATCGCTTTTGAATGATATTATCTCAGGAGAAGCCACCATTCAGAAAAGATATTTTAGATGGACCCATTCATATGATCTGCTCAATGGGAGGCAACCGTATTTACTTTGGTATGGACTCACCAGAGTGATCACTCCAGGACAGGAGGCCGGCTGGTCAACTGAGATTAATGTAAGCGTGAATTTTATAGAACCCAAGACTTTCTCCAGT
>NW_008761044.1:0-648 GCF_000715545.1 Opisthorchis viverrini | reverse complement strand
AATCGGCGTGAGGAAAGTGCTTGCTGTCTCAAGGAGCAAAACAGTGGGCATTCGACTGGTCGTACACATATCCATACTATTGAATCGCTAAGGTGCGCCACATCCGTTCCACTCCTTTACGGCCAGTCACAGCCGAGACAACGACAATAGCATTTGTGCAAGCATTACGGTTTCGGGGAGCAGTACTGATGTCCAAGCGTATGCAAAGCTGTGGTTCCAATAAAACGAAAAGGTTTCCTTTTTATTCACGAAGGTCAGCTAGCTTTTTAGCCTGCACTTTTGGCATCAGCAATACTTGTGGGCAACAAAGAGAACATTTCTAAGAACTCTTTACCGCAACTTAAAAAACAAAAAGTACCAGAAGTGAATTCATACGTCAGTCACATTTATCGACTGCTACTTGTTCGCTCATCAAGTATTTCTTTTGCGAATACCGCTGTTCAGCGCAGAATCCGCCAGCGGGAGGAAACTTTAGCTATGTTTTTCTTTCAACAGTGAACAGCATCGTGTTTCACTTCAAACGAATCAATAAAACTGCAACAGAGGTTTTTTGTCACATCCGTTTGAGCTGAATTATTTCTGTTCTAGAGTTGTTTGACTCTGTTGCCAAAGCGCGAGTGTGCTTATTGAAACAGCGCGGTTTTCACC
>NW_008761043.1:0-648 GCF_000715545.1 Opisthorchis viverrini | reverse complement strand
CTGGACACCCGTTTTGTAACTTTGTGGATCACTTGCGTTCTATGTGCTATGCCAAATTACTGTGTATTACACGTGAGTTACAGAAATAAAATGGTCACTGGCAATGACTGGAATATTGAAAGCATGCGCCCAGCAGTTGGTAGTTGGTAAGGTGACTGTTGATCCATTGATAAGTTTGGTACCTTACCTTCGGATGTTTCGTTGCCTCCTGAGGAGAGGCCATGAATGGACTGTTGGATGGAACGAATTTACTCGGAATACTACGATCCCGCACTACAGTTCACCCCTTTTACATTAAAATATTTTATTGGTTGTTTCACTCTGTTGTCTTTCAGTTACAATAATCAGCCAATGAACAGACGTTGCTCAAGTGGTCGTGATATTCACACCTATCAAAGAAATCCTGAACATAACGCGTTCATGAGTAATGCGACAGTATTTTTTTACAGGACAGACTAGAAACGTATAAGGATTATAATTAATCCTAGCGTAATAACGAAAGCCATTCGCAGCTGACTAGTTGATTAGCAAACACTAACCAACCAATTACAAGCTAATGGACAGGAAAGCAAACATGTCATATGCTCCTTGATTTTATAAACTGAACATCTTCACACGCCTTCTTGAACTTTCGTGGATATTCACTGA
>NW_008761042.1:0-648 GCF_000715545.1 Opisthorchis viverrini | reverse complement strand
ATTCCCATATCCACTATTTCGCCCAGAGTAGCAGTGTCCTTACAATCACGTTCCACCTGTTGCTATTTGTCCCGTACTAAAAATGCGAAGAGCTACCGATATCCACCTTCTCTCTATGTTGTTGAAATTCACATAGAGATAGTCCCTTTCCAAACAGATTGGGTATTGATTGACTCGTTGACTAGACCAGCTTCAACTGGTCAAAGTAGAGCATCAGTTGAAGCCAAGTCCATTTCATAAACAAGAGTCGAACCTGTGAACCGTGAACCGACAAAAATGTCTTCTCTTGTGTAAACTTTCCTTCAAAGAAGGTTGTTCTTGGCCACAAGTCAACCTGATAAACCAATCCAAAGTTTGCTACTACCCTACCATGTGTTTTATATTGTTTGCCCTCCTGCACGCACGGACTTAGTTCCCCAGATTGAATCGACCGCTAGCATTCAGAGGTGTCGCAACTCACAGTTTCCGATTCTTGTCATATTCTTTACCGCCGTCGGTTTTTTTAATCATCGAGTGCAGCCTTCAAGCGAAGCTGGTGATTTCGCGCTATTGTACTTCAGTGATTTCCTCACAGTTATCGTTTCCATATTGCTCACCTGTTTGGGTGTCAGTTCTGGTTACTAGGACAATGCGGCCTGTGTGGGTAAA
>NW_008761041.1:0-649 GCF_000715545.1 Opisthorchis viverrini | reverse complement strand
CTTAAACACATCAGCTTGAAACTGTTAGTTCACCAATCACGTGACTATTGCGGTCTCTATCCGACTAGAAATCTCCAAAAAGGGCAAAATTGGTTATTTGATACTGAACCGAGCAGCTATTCGTGAAACAACGAACGATCAGTATGAACGAACCGGTAGCTTGCCTGAAGGGTGATGTGCCGATTGGGAGGGCGAGAATGATGCACAACATAGCACCTGTGCGCTTAAACTTCACCTCTCGAGCACCTGCCTGATTTCTGAGTAGCCTAAGATTGCCACTGTTACTACGGAAACTCTAGCGCACTAACAGAATGTGGGTTGTCTTGCCTCGTTAAAAGACACCTGATCTAATAATGTGGTTGTTACCGGTTGTCTTGTCTACAAGACCACAACAATCATCAGCAGTCTACCCGTATTCCAGTCGATAAATTTTGGATGGTTACAAACTATTCAAAGAACATCGAAGTGTCAGCGCAGCAGCTCAGGTCGACAGCATCAAACGGGTGTGATTTATCTGCTACTGAAATGTTCGATAGCTATGCGTTTTATTCGCACTATGTGAACGATGAAGTAAAATGTCGATCAAATAAAAGTTATGGAAGAGAACCCCACCTCTAGAAAGCAGTAAAACACTTTCTTTTAAAAAAAA
>NW_008761040.1:0-649 GCF_000715545.1 Opisthorchis viverrini | reverse complement strand
TGGGTCAATTCCTGGTGAACTGAACTGACTGACCTAAGAGATTCTGCACGAGGCTTTCATGTATGGAGTGAAATTGGATGGATGCAAGGTAATCGGTTGTCTGTTACTCGTAAAAACTACAAACGAGCCATCTAGTCATGGGTGTGCGCAGATTCGTGCGGAAATCTGATCACGTGACTTGGACAGCTCTAAAGATACACCTGGAGGCTTTTTGAGACCAGACAAGCCGTAGGACGAACTAATATTCACGATGGCGTGCCAAAATTTGTACAATATAGATGCCAGATGATCACATGACCTACGGTCCACAACTAGTTTCGCCCTTCCTGAGGCTCACTGTTTGCATCGAATTTCCCTCATACAGCTCGGTGCGCAGCAATATCGTTGCACAAACTGCCAAGTAGATTCGAAAACCTAAGGATGCGCTGGGTTCGCTCTCTGTGACTGCTCAAATTGTTGCCAGTGTTTCCAGTTATGAATCCTGTCAGCGCTGTGACAAAGCATCCTAAATGGCGCGCTACCAGTCACTAATAAGTAGTTATCCTATTCACAATAATTCTGGTGTTTCCAGTCCACCGTACCCTCCAAATTCATCGTACTGTAAACAGATAGTGACGGCCTATAAAATGTCGTTGTTACTTAATTTTCA
>NW_008761039.1:0-649 GCF_000715545.1 Opisthorchis viverrini | reverse complement strand
TGAATGAATGAATGAATGAATGAATGAGGTCACAGACATGGTTGAATATGCAACTGCCCCGTTTGAGGGATGGGGAATACAAACAAATGGGCGAATTTGACGTTTAGTAGCTGAACATCCATCCAAATGAAAGCTTTTCATGTACTGAAGATATGGAAACCGATAAGAATAGCAAAGACCCGTGATTGTGAGTGAAATCATAACCGTTACCTAAGCTGCAGGTATTACCAGGGCGAATCAACAGTTGAGCCAGTCGTACGTCCTTGAAAGCCGTCAAACGGGGGTCGCTTTTTCGAAGCCATGAGAAGATGGGGTCAACTGTATCAAATGTCGGAGACTTCCGGCCAAAGATCTTCGGCATATCTTGAAAGGCCGAGATTAGTGTATGGCTTTAATAATGACTTTGTAACGGGAAGTATATAGGCACAAGACAAGTGACTGTCTTTCTAGGAGCCCGTGTTACAAGAACTTTGATTGGATATGAAATCGTTGATCAATATCCATCCAAGTATTTTCGAGAAAATGGAGGTGCGATTAGCTGGTTCTGGTTGGTTGAATCACTGAATGAGCCTTTTTTTACTGAAAGCAGTGAGGCACCGAGAATTCGAAGAAAACCAAGAAATAGTCATCAGAATTGTCTTAGTTGAGA
>NW_008761038.1:0-649 GCF_000715545.1 Opisthorchis viverrini | reverse complement strand
AAAAGGACATGGATTTATTCCAACTATTCTAAATTGGTCTTGGGTGTTTGATGGGGACATGCGCGACTGAAGATGCTTTTGGTTTCCTAAATGCTGACAGGCCACTCTCGGAAGTAGCGACTTCATTATTCAGTGATTGTGGTGGAGTACTTTTATTGTTCTTCTTAGATGCTTTTTGTTACCTTGTTCCGAGTAATGGAGCATGTTACTCAGCAGCCACTGCCTACATGGAGACCACTTGGTGGGTAATATATTCGGTCCACAAGACCCGAGTTCAGTTTGTGACATTGTTTGGTATGATATGGACAGCTATATAGAGGGTGGATTCTTCGTACGACATTACTGATACACACCTGAAAGTGCCAAAACTGACAGAGAATCAATCGTTTTACTCAACATCTAACTTATGTAGGGCTGTCATTACCCGAGTTTGGGTTGTACTTTCACATTTTGTCCTGCGGATGGATTCATGACTTATCGGCCTAGTGAGATATTTTCACCGACTGACCCTTAGTTCAAAAGTACGCTTAAGTGTCTCAACGAGGATGCATACAGTAACCTGATTTGGTGTGCTTGCTTAAAGTACGTGATGGACTTTCTTTGGGTCGGGAATTACGGATTCAGACTGCCAGTTCCGACGACGTCATAA
>NW_008761037.1:0-649 GCF_000715545.1 Opisthorchis viverrini | reverse complement strand
GGCTTGTGAAGAGTGTTCACTGTTCACATGATTAAACCTACACCAATAGGGAAGTGTTGAGGCTGCTCTTGTCAACACAGAGATATGTATTTTCCTCGTGCGTAAAGTCGACCACGAAAATGAGTTGCATTTCAATAGTGCTGGGAAAAACTGGGGAATGTAAGCGATGAAGAGGAGGTTTCGTTCGATGTAAGCTAACTGTCCTCATCTGTAAACCTACGGCCCTCCAAAGCAGTTGCTGTGGATAACCACGTTGTGCCATATGGAACCCTAGAAGAAGAAAACTTTTGTGAACAACTCGACCGATTCTTGCTTACGTAATCTGAACTCAGTAGAGATTGTTTTGAACAACTGCAAGGAATACCCATAGAAAACTCGACCTTTGGACTTATCACAGAAGTTGCAGTGCACAACCTGAAACGTATTGTTCTAGTAAATATAAATCCCGGAATATGGGTCTGTTGCATGAATGGTAGGTTGTAAATCACCCAACGCACTCTAGCTATCAATATTTAGATATACTGCCAATATGGATGATGCTTTTTACTGTGATCAAACGGAGTGAACATGCCAACTAATAAACAACAGTTCCGAAGAAAAACAGTGCAAAATGAAGAAGATAACGATGGGAATCTGGCATAGTAAAATA
>NW_008761036.1:0-649 GCF_000715545.1 Opisthorchis viverrini | reverse complement strand
ATTCAATATCGGTCCAAATGGGACCAGGCTACCTCTTTAATTGCGGATTTATGCGAATGAAGTCACAGACGAAATGCATTCGGGCTATGATTGAATATTTTGTAGGCACTACTTACGATACAAATAAGCAACCTAATCGAAGTCAGTAGCACTTGCACATAAAGTGAACAGAGGGTGTACCCGGTAAGTAGTGTGATTTCTTCTGACTGAAGAGGTTCGGGAATCCAAACCCTTCTTTCTGTTGAAGACACTACACGTACTGGACGAGGGATACATCTTTCTTTCTGACAGAAGCAGAGGCTATACTCAGGTCTCGTACAGACGATATTACACTCAACCAACACATTCATAGCGGAGCAAATGAAGTGACGCTCTTGAGTGTCTTCAGCGACCTTATTTTCCTTCAGGTAGTTTGTCTTTGTCCCGAAGAAACCAGTGGAATCTGTTCGAATAAGACAGACTTGTTATTTTTGGTCTAGAGGTTGATATCCACCGGTGGAGTGACTGTTTCTTACTGGTGGCACGTTTCCAATTCGCCTTATTTTATTTATTACACTTTTTATATAGACATGGGCTGTGCACTATCAGACGTTAAAAGAAGCAACTTTGGGAGGGATGAAACAGTTCACATTTACTTTCTCATAAACGA
>NW_008761035.1:0-649 GCF_000715545.1 Opisthorchis viverrini | reverse complement strand
CATCTAATGCGTGGACAATATTTTCACTTGGCGACGAATTCTGTGGGAAATTCGAAGAACCGCGGGAGGATGGGTGGCTGCCTTCAAACATCCGACAAAACTTTCGGGGATTTGATAATCTGTTTTGCTTTGCACATTTGCACTTTTGTCAAACACAGAAACCATCGCACCATTTTATACATAGAACGTTGTTTCTGGAATCAAACCCACCGCTTTGAAGTTGCTTTCGATATCTCCGTACTATTCGCAATAATGTCCGTTTGTATCATCAATGTTGGTTGATAATCGTCCATCAAGAGTGTGAAAGACACAGTATTGATTTATATGTGCTTTAGTTTGCCGACTTCTTCATACATGCACCCAAATAGTGGGCAGTCATCTACAGAAAATGTCAGCCAATGTTCCTACATTTTTTCCCGCTTGTAGTGCACACCACCTAATGTAATGCGTTCGTTTGATGCTTTAGAATCCACATGCTACAAGCACGCTAATGCAGCTGTAATGAATTGTAAGTCACCCTGGAATGGAAGCGCGTTTTGTCAAGCTGCATTCAATAGCTGATGTAAACGAAAACCTTTCCGGGTTGCCGCAGAATCTCCGAAACTATTGTGTGTTGAACAAAGGAGGCGAACTGCTCAATTGAGAATAG
>NW_008761034.1:0-649 GCF_000715545.1 Opisthorchis viverrini | reverse complement strand
TTGCCTTGTGATTTGCTTCCCGCAACTGGAATTTTGTGAGCACCTGATGAGCGCCTATATTATTGCCCTAAACAGTGCAACTTGGTGCAAATTACTCACGTGCTTAAAAGAAAGCATAAAGTGTTCTATGCCAGAGGCATTCTGTTAAATTCACTCTCATCAACACACGTAGCATTAATCGCCATCAAAGTACGTGTAAATGACCATCATCCGTGTGCCACAAAACATTTAGGAGTGCTGCAGGTAACCTGGCTGAAAAAGGATACACAATTCACTGAACTATTATTTTATGACATCCTGGTGGTTTTTTGTGTTCACTTTGGGAAAACACTGAATTTTTAACTTTTACTTTAGTATATACGTAATCCTAACGATGCTTCACAGAACCTATTTTGTTAATGAGTGCCAAGTGACAATTTTCAGGTGGCAATAGTTGAGGGGGCAGTGTGTCCGTAAACTCGTTGACTTAACGTTCAAATAAAGATCCGAACCAGATCAAGCACGGCAAATTCAACCCACGGATTACACCTTAACTTTGCCTTTTAAAACTGACATTGTTGACTGAAACTACTTTCTTTCAATCAATTGGGAAATGTTTGGATCCGAGTGAGAAGTCGTCTTTTCAGAATAGCTTGATAAACAATCGGTA
>NW_008761033.1:0-649 GCF_000715545.1 Opisthorchis viverrini | reverse complement strand
TCCAGGCCAGTCAATCATTCAATCGATTCTGCAAATGCTGTTCAAGCACGTCACAGAAGCACGACCGACTATGAGCAGTGTTCTGGCATTTCAAGGAATCACGATCGTTATTAATGGGTGCTCATTAAACGCTTACCAAACAGCTTGGATCGACGCTCAGAATTCGCACGATGGAACTGAATCTTAGATGGAATAAAGCAATCGGGCAACTGAGTTCAGAGTATCCGTCCAAACTTTTGAGCCCCGACTAAGCATCCCGGGGTTCAGCGATGCTGGGAACTTATTCCACCAGACTTTTCCGCCAGAGGTATGATTGCTTCAGTGGACAATGAAATGTGGTGAGCTGCAAAAATATGAACGTAGATTAGGATGTTTGTTGGTTTGAGCACATACACAACAAAATGCAACATTGGGACGCAATAAAGTAAATGTTCTGCAGCTGAGAACATTGTGCGGCTAATGGGCCCCGCCTGGATCAAGGTCAGAAAGTACCCTTTAAATAGCGCGGGGCAGTTGTAACTTTCGCATTCGCACGCACTCACTTGTTATAATGAAACTGTTGCGTTCCTTGTCGGTGATGATGTCTTTGTGTTATGTTATCCACTTTCGGGTATTATGTCATGTTTCCTTCAGTTAGTTGCATGGACAT
>NW_008761032.1:0-649 GCF_000715545.1 Opisthorchis viverrini | reverse complement strand
GTTGAGTTACGGAAAGCCAAAAAACTGGGTATGACAGTTGCGCCATCATACTTTGGTCCTAATACTGCACCGCAAAGGAAGACCGTTGTTGAGTCAGACATGGCTGTCCGGATTGGCCAAAGAATCGTGGGAAATCAATCCCAGCATGGATCAATGAAATCCTTGGGTCACTCGGGGGTGCAGGGTGGGTCTTTGCTGACATCAACCGCGGCCCGAGATAGCAGACAGCCAAGGGTCATTGAAATTCTTGGCTGCCATGGAAAGGTGACACTGCCCGATTTCGAAAGAAGACCGATGTTCTGGTGGAGAAAGTAGGCAATGGCCGTACGCGATCGATAAGAACCGGCGTGGCCTTATGTGAATACGAGAAACGTTCATTGTCTAAACTGTTCGCTATTAAGAACATAGCCAATTATCTAACTATCCGTGGGGGTGGGTAAGAAGAACAGACGTGTGAATAGAAGATTCCCGAAATCGTGACGAAGCGTAACTGCACTGGTTGTAACCTTGTGCTACCAGGTAATTAGCTGGCACCAACCATGGGGTAGGATTCTCACGAAGTTGAACACGGTATTGTAGAAAAATGTGTTAGAAAGCCATCAAGAACAGGTTTGGGAGCCATTCAGGGGAGTCCACTCAGAAATTGTTT
>NW_008761031.1:0-649 GCF_000715545.1 Opisthorchis viverrini | reverse complement strand
GGGACTATGTTGGCGGATGTGATGTGATCGTTCCTTGCTGTAATTCTCGTAACTCAGACTCAAATTCAGTGTTACATTGCGTATGTCCACCGATGCGATCCGTAGACCTTCAAAGCATTGAATGACAATAAAATCTTACCCGATGGCATTCCAGAGTGCGGTGTACTTGGCTTCGGTATCGTTGCTGCGTTCCACATCGCTTCGCAGAGATCCAAATAGCACGAGAAACGAGCCAAAAATGAATATATTCAATTATAATTGTAGCTACTCACCGGCTTTTTTGCTACCCTAATAGGGACTTGCAATACTCGCAGCTCGGTTCACACCGCAAGTTGTCATCTCTGTTCTTGTGCCGATCAATATCCGGCGATTGAAAACGATATCTCGGAAACTACGATATTCTCGAGGTCGCCACTTCATAGTTAAAAATGTCTGTCTAATACGCTTTCCCTCAAATTCTGTGTATGAATGATTTTTTCAGGAATCACCAATGCAATCTGAATAAAAACGTAGCCAACTATCTTCCGGCGGCTATAGGCCCATTAGTCTCACTGGCATACAGTGATAAGTGACAGAACGCACTCTGATTCGGGCTTCGGTAAATCACCTCATTACCGACAACTTGATATCCTCGGTGCCATCATACCAT
>NW_008761030.1:0-649 GCF_000715545.1 Opisthorchis viverrini | reverse complement strand
CCACTCTAGCTGACTTGATTTTTCATCTCTTGATGGATCTCAGCAAAAGCACAATTTTGACCAGACTTCAAAAACAAGCAATGAGGTAATTCGCTCTATCGAGGCTTCCTTGTGTAAAACGTCTTGTTCTCAAGCAGTCTGCTGAACAGCACAAAGGCCTGAATCAACGAAACTCACATAAATGTTCGGTTAATGTGCACGACTTCGCACAGTCTCACTATTACGACCAAACTGTTGTTTTACACAGAATAAACTAGTCATTTACTTAAGCATGGGAACATTCAACAAATAAAAGTGGATTAAACTTTCTTGGACAAAATTTAGTAAAAATTCGATCAACCTGAACAATGTACTTTTTTGAAGCGTTGGGTGTGAATCTATCAGTTAAAGAAGCCCCTTAATGCAGGTGATTGGTAAAAAAAGGATCGGCCGAAGTGACAGCAGAAACAATTTGGTTCGTCAAAACCTGCAGGCTGAGTGAGAGGACGCATGTTACGTGCAATTCATTGACACATTAAACGTGTTTGATGGACATATAAATAAGCAGGACCATACCTTGGAAGGTGGCACTTAAAGTGCTACCTTGAGATGTTAAAAAGTCCGCCACCCTTTTGGCGTGATGCTTCACACAGGACATGTCGCAGGTTGT
>NW_008761029.1:0-649 GCF_000715545.1 Opisthorchis viverrini | reverse complement strand
CTTCTTTCTTCTGAAATCAATCGTTTAAAGCTTGATATCTATTACTGTCGTTGAATTTAAAGCGAATGTCAGGACAACTCCAAGACCACAGTGTGGAATTCCCCGCATTTCAAGTCCTCTTGTTAACGTTAAGTATTATTTTGTGTTTGATAGCTTTTAATTACCTATTTCGTGTACCCCAATAAGTAAACACATAGTGAGTAGCTGTCTCATTTTTTGCTAAAATAAGATTGTCAAGTTACCTGTCTTTGGTTGCTAGGCCGCTGAATAACACGCAGTTCCATCTGGTCACGTTTGATTGTCCAACGCTGTAAACCTTTCACTATCTCCATTTTCCCCAAAATTTGAACCTCGGTCCAACCGCCAAGATCCACTGACCTCAGAGCACTATTAAGTTGACCAGCATTTTCAACCCAAGCTCTGGCTGATGTGTACACGGGGTTGGAACTACATCTTCCACGAATATTGTCTAGTCGTAAATTAGACAACCTTTTAGATGAGAAATGTTATTCCTCATGCGCGACTCTACTAGGGTGGATCCACCCAACCTATTCTGGTACCAGAAGTATTTGCGAATCTGCACTCGCAGAGTCCAGCCTATTCCGGCAAGCGATAGGTTTCTAAATCTGGTGAGCACGCACATTTTTTT
>NW_008761028.1:0-650 GCF_000715545.1 Opisthorchis viverrini | reverse complement strand
AAATTTTTGGCGCACACCTGACTTTTAATTTTCTGTGCTATGGCTTAAAAATTAGCTTCGCACACTTTTATTGTGAAATTAGGGGCTGTAACCTTCTCGTTCCTTACGGCGTTTGAAAAGGTGTTTTATGAATATATGAACGATAACTATGTGGTAATTGTGCTTTCCTCCAGTATTCGATGCACCAGAGCTGTTTTTTGTCACGGATGGGTGTACTGCAAATGGGGAAAGCGGTCTACAAGACAAACAGAAATACGTAGAAGCCGAAAAGGCCAGTAGGCTGGGCGTGTTGTCCAACAAAAAAGTACGCGAAACATCGGCTGTCCAGTGCGGTTTTTTTAACGAGGAAGAGGATCCATCTCGCAACCACCTCTTATTACCCTGAATACAAAAATGAGGTTTCTAAGTTTTTGTGCAGTCAGCATCCAGTAAATAGAGGGCTAGCCGAAGAAGAGTTAGGCACCCGTATGGCTTTGTTAAGTGTGGACTTCCGTCGAGTAAAGTGCAGTGGTTTGTGGCCGATGAATCCAGCAAAACCCTTATTACCCAGGCATATACACCAAACGCCAAGGGTATCGACCAGCTCTTTTGGGCAGACGCCGCATAGTTGGGTCTCGTTGTCACCGAGGATATACATTTGGTCCTTGCAA
>NW_008761027.1:0-650 GCF_000715545.1 Opisthorchis viverrini | reverse complement strand
GACATGTGGTACAAAATGACCTTGACAACGGATGTAGCTCTTGACAAGACCACATTGGCCTTCCTGCTAGCGGCTCAAAGAGAGGGCTTGGCGTTTGGTGAACTGTTTGGGTTGAGTGTACCACCGTCTTTTTAATTAACGCGTCTTGGAAATCGGTTTGACTGCCCGGGTGACTTATTGTATGCGTTCGGGGAGCGTTCGCCTATCTGGAAATTCCACGGCCAGACTTTGTCGCAGCTGCGGAAATTGCTTGCTTCGTTCAGCGTTTTCACTACATATGTGGTTGTTTGTCTTTCAGACCACCGACCGACTACATGCGAACAGAGCCCAATGTTGTGCCCGTTTTGCAGTTGATGAACTATGGGGAGTCGTTGCGTAGCATAGAACAGATGTGTAGGCCAGGTGAGGTTCTTGAAGCCTGGAGAAATGTGAACTTGTGCATCTGCGCCAGTGCATAAGTGGATCAGTGAAACAATCACCGATAGTAAATAGTTCATTCATTTTTGTTCTAATTGGTGTGACTATGTGGTGGCTTGAATCACAAACTCTGGTTTGTGACTTTATTCAACCAAGTTTGCAATGCAACCCTGCCTTCAGACTCATTCGTTTCTGCATTTAGGTAACACTGAATTTTTGTTCCTTCAGATGGA
>NW_008761026.1:0-650 GCF_000715545.1 Opisthorchis viverrini | reverse complement strand
CAGGTGAGCTACAGATTTATGCAGGTCTAAATTTTAAGAGGTCAGGCGACGGAATCGAAGGTGACACTCCATTGGGCAACTTGATAATATTTTCTTCTTTCAGACGCAGTATCAAGATTGCTGATATTTTCATCCTTTTGTTCTGCGAGATAAAGGGAACATTTAGACCCTGTTTCCTAGAATTTATTCGGAAACCTTTTAAAAAGCGTCACTACTTATCTTCAGGACCAAGTACAGTTAGTCTCGGCTGAACTGCCTTTTTAAAAAAAGATTATTAACTTGAAAGATGTATGCAAACAAGCTGTTCAGTAACGGTAGAAATGACAAAGCTGTACTACTTTGTTCAGCAAACGACGTTCTAATGAATCGAACGAGGAACTGGAAAACGTGGGATAATCTTCGCCACAGGCTGAAAATTACCGTATTGCCAAACCCTCATTATTTATCTCATCATCCGGTTTGGCATCATGGATATTTTAGCTGAGTGAAGTTCACCAAGGTTCGCGGAACAGTATATTCTGCGTTCTGGATGGAGATTTACGTACAAATGATATCTTTCTTATTTGATTAACTCACTTGCTAATAACGAGAAAACTAAGAAAGTTCATGCACACATTCGATCTCACCATTCTCGTCAAGGTGAGTACATT
>NW_008761025.1:0-650 GCF_000715545.1 Opisthorchis viverrini | reverse complement strand
TTCGTGCTTCATAGGCTCGGGAGGACAGAGTTGCCTAGCGAGTAGGAAAAAAGGGCAGAAAACAGGTTGGTAAGCTCTATGAGAAATTTAAATGGGGAAAATGGCCACTGACAAGAAGCTGATAGGGTGATTTCTGGGTGAATTATTATGCCACTAGAAAGAGGGAAATCAAATAATCGCAGAGAAGACAAATGTGAGCACATTCCTAAAGCGTTCTGGAACTTTAGGCATGTAGGGAAGCCCGTTCACAGTATCTCTACTTTAGCTTCTGATTACATGCTGCGAGAATTTAAGCACCCCACAATCCGTCTCTCAGAAACACCACTATGTGAGCCAGAAATTGATGTGTTGTCATGGGAAATTATCTGAACGGCGTAATTTCTGGTCTACGTCAAATGGCGTCTAGTTCTCCCGGAAGGACCCAGCCGCGCTACTAACGCCATATCAGATTAGATTTCTCTTGCAGTTTTTCATTCTGATAATCTCTGTCATTGCTCTCACTACTGTTATTACTACTCTGTCCAACCGGAAGCTGCCACCCTTTTGTGTTCGTCGGGCTTCAGTTCAGCAATGATCCTACACGCTACAGTGACTGGGCTTCTTTCCTCAAGGTCGTGCCATACCAAAAAGGTTAACGGTGAACAGTCGGA
>NW_008761024.1:0-650 GCF_000715545.1 Opisthorchis viverrini | reverse complement strand
TTAACTTCAGGCAATCTGGTTACAGACCTGAGCCAACTAAACGCAATCACAGCTTGGCCGTGGACTAATCTCAGCGGTTCCGTCAACTTTTCAAACACGTACACTCCGCTTAAAACGGGGGCGCAACAGCACATAACATTTTTCAACCGATTCCTCTGGTCCACTCACACCAACAATCTTCCTGGAAAGAGCGCTGTCAAATTTCTCCCAAATGCATGCATCACGCATACAACGCCGTAATGAAAAATAATCCCTTATTGATGCGTTTCACGCTTGACACAGTAGCGCATCCCGTCGCTTCAAAGATGGATAGGAACGGCGAATTTGTCCGATTGACGGTAGTCCTTCCGGGCAAACCAGTGAAAAGTGAAAAAAAATCCCTACATGATGCCAGCGATCGTCGACAGTCATACAGCGGTAGAGAATAATGATGCCCAGAGACGCTGTTTGGAAATTAAGAACAAAAATCAATAGCATAAACGAGAAACTCAGCTTGGAACCAGTTCAGTCTCCCGTTAACAGCAACCTAAGCCGCGAATGAGTCTAATTCACCAATTGTATACACTTCAGTGCTCAAGTGGACCGTAAGGTTGATCGAAACTCGGTGATGGTACCTAAGTAATGAGACCCGAGAAGGCTGAAATCGGTCG
>NW_008761023.1:0-650 GCF_000715545.1 Opisthorchis viverrini | reverse complement strand
GCTCTAACCACTTGAGCCCTCTCGCCCCAGCTTAAGGTACCTACGGCCAACACTCACAAGCCTGATCAATTGCTATCACTGCACTGAACGAAGTCTCCTGACTGGATTAAAGCACTGCCATGCATTGACTCAACAATACGGATTGGTGTTGTGCTCTCAGATATCGACCAAAAATAACTCGTTTTACACCAGGAAAAACTGTGGATTTTGTCAGCATTGCTAAACATTCTTTGCATGTTTTGCTGGAAATACCCTATTTGTGACTGGTCTGCTGTCTGATTCGCTGAGCGACCCTTGAGGTCAGTCGATCTCTGCTCGAAATCAGCGATTGCTTTGAACCCAAACGCTAAACAAAAGAAACCAGCTTTGTTGATTGGTTGATCAAAAACAGAGTTCACTTGCAGTTTGTTGTAGGGTAAAGCTCTGATTAGCTGTGTTTCTAATTGATTTCACTATCAGACGGTGGTGTTAGCATCGGGATTCGGCACCGTAACCGCTTCCACATGGTTCTTGAAAGTATCACTCCAAGAAGGCTCTTTATGTCTTGCAAGACGAATGCTTGTTGAATGGGAGCATTGAGCCCGCCTCTTCCGAGCATTGACTCTTGTTGGTAGAGAGCACTCTAGCGAATATACACTCATTTGCAAGCA
>NW_008761022.1:0-650 GCF_000715545.1 Opisthorchis viverrini | reverse complement strand
CAGTCGACATGCTGAGGTTGGGTTCGAACTACGGACCGGAAAGTCCTTAAGTTGGAGCCCTAGCCAAAGAGGTAGCTAGAGTTCGGTGTGCTGAATGCTAGAATCTTATAAAGATAAACAAAGTGCGACGTTCGAGTTGAGGATTTTCGACAGTATGCGAAAAGATGTCAAGTACGCGGTATATGTGAACTTCTCGTGTTGTATGGGAGAATAGCTAGTTACCGAGAAAGTTTCAGCCGCCAAATCAGAATGGCCGCAGTTGGTACGCGTGCAGAACCTACAGATAAAGAATTGATATTGCTTCGGCTAGTGCAGTTTCTTGCAGAAGTTGACAACCAGACAGCACGAAGACGACCAATTACGGGATCCAATCAATCAAAGAAAAATCAACTCCGGAGGTAAGATCTACAACGTTCGCCTAACCCACTGCATCAGCCGCACGACCTGTTGGAGTTTATACGCGGTAATGCTCATTAAATGAAGTCATACTTATATTCCATTCGGGTTTTGAAAGCAAAGCAAACCGCTACCGGTGGTGTTGAGGTTGCTTAGGCAACTGGTCAGCCGACATTTTTAAGAATTCGGTCGTAAAAAACCACGGCACCCCTTAGTTTAAATCATAAATCGTTCAGCTGTAAAACCCTTTCGGT
>NW_008761021.1:0-650 GCF_000715545.1 Opisthorchis viverrini | reverse complement strand
TGTGCCACGTTTCACCAAGATGAATGATCTGTTAGAAAAGCAGGTGTGAGAGCGTAGCACGCAAAGTCATCTGGCAGGTATGGTGAACTTCCAAGAATTCAAGGCTTAGGCTTGGAGGTTGACATCATAAAAGTCGAATGGAAGTATGATATTATTGGACCGGAGGACAGGATCATTCCAGCTATCTTTGCGAAAGAAATTCCAAGTTATATCCGTCGCATGTCCAGGCACACACTAGCAGCAGCCTGTTCGAGCGTGCCTTCTCGATTCTGTCTTGATGGCTGCAATCTGTTCCGGTCGTTCCGCTCGATCGTCCATATCATTCACGCACTTTCCTTATGTATTAGGAATTTTTCACGTTCACTCACACACGTGCCTGCTTCATCCAGGCAGATATACCGAGCGAAATATCTGGACCGCACTCCACTTTTAGTACTAAACTTAAGGGACGAAAACGCTGAAATTTGGTGACCCGTATCGGGTAGGCGAATAATGTCGTTCAGCGACGTTGTAGGAATCTCATTTTGACCATCAGTGAACGGAGCGGAGGGATGTTGCTCCCTTTTGTATTTGAAAGTTGTACACGAACTTCATATGTCAGTGTACTTGTTTAGCCAGGTGTGGTTCGACAGGTGGATTTAGTGCACAGA
>NW_008761020.1:0-650 GCF_000715545.1 Opisthorchis viverrini | reverse complement strand
AAGAGCGAAATCGGTCGTGGGTTGTCGAAAAGTATTCAGCAACCTTGATGACTAACTACTATGTACGCATAATCGATTCACGACCTGGGTAGTAAAGTCAGGTGACTACTGTGTTCAATGGGAATTAGGAATAGGAGAGATCATACATGGCAATAGATAAAAGGGGTGAAGAGACCGGGAAAAATAACTGAAATAATTCTTAACATTATTCACAAATATTCTTCGAAATTAAATAAAAACAAATATCGACCTTGGCGGCAAAATTACCCACGGGAAACAGACAGATTGTTTTTCACATATCCGCTGATGATCTTCTTCTGTTGGCGTATGTCAATATGAAATCCAGGTAGTATCCCTGTTTTCAGCTGATTATGATATCTAATTGAACAAAATATTAAATCTTACATTTACATTGGATTCTTTTCCCCTTTGAAGTGCGTTTTAGTTTAGGGAATGCCAACTTTCAGACTTTGTATTATAACTTACTTGAAATCACGCTTCTTCTGGAATAGTTTCTAGCCTAAATGACCCAGAGTTAAATAACTGGGGGCAGCATGTCTGTTAGTTGAAATATGGGAGGGGTGAAACGCCCAGGATGCGATTCAACACGTCCTACCGAACCCATCCTAGCGTACAAACAAGCCCAACAT
>NW_008761019.1:0-650 GCF_000715545.1 Opisthorchis viverrini | reverse complement strand
GGAAAGATAGGCGCATACTAAATTAAGAACAGCAGCAAGCTCCGAAACATGTTGGTGTAAAGCACGACTGAAAAATAGGGACGTTATGAAATTGATACAGTTGGCGTACTGCCTGTACGCCCTCCGAATATTCTGACCACTTGTGAGGCATTATTCGTAAAATGGCATGGTGGAATTAGTACACAAATAAACACTATTATTTCCTTTCTTTTAAATATTTCAATCCAACTGCCCAGCAAGGGGCATGCAGCAGGAACTGTGGAGCGTTGTGGAGGCGCAAGAGATGTTGGTAGGAAAAGGTATCCCATGCCTGACGATAGGGAAGCGTTCTTGAGCAAGCATAGTAAGCAAGCTGAGTAAAACACTTGGGAAAAGACATATTAACAATCTACAAAGGGAATCAAATGACTGCACTCAACAAGACGCTGTGAAACGCATTTTAGCTCGTTTAATTCTGAAGATAAAAGAAATTGTACTTTCTACATTTTACAGTGGAGGTGAACTATAACATGGTTCACAAGTAAAGGGTTAAAATTCCTCAGCTGAGCTTTCGAAGATAAACAACCCAAGAATAAGAGAGCTAAGATAAGGGAACAACGGTTGTCAAAAGCTACCGCGGCGCAAGCAGCTGAGATGTTGCCCGAACAGTA
>NW_008761018.1:0-650 GCF_000715545.1 Opisthorchis viverrini | reverse complement strand
TAAGAATAGCCCACCAGCGAAAACCCGTTACGCCTGTCCCAGAGAAGGATTGCTGTTCGGTACTAATAGGGTATTTGATGGACACACTCAAGTTCGACCGTCCAAAAGGGCGCTTACACGGTCTGCATTGTACTCACGAACGCGGCCGCTATTCGGTTGGTTAAATCTGTCCGTTCAGTTGTTTCCGTCCTTCTGGCTCTTGATTGGTTATCGATTACCGGTGTTTTTACCAAATCGCAGTCGATAGGTTAGCAAGATCCTCAATCGGCTGTATCCAAGACATGTCCATTGCTTCACTTTGGTTACTACTTACTTTTACAGAAGAATCCACTCACTAGTGTATTTTCAACCTTTTTGTGATTTGCGCACCTTCATGGATGGGATTCACGTAATTTCTCCTGTGGTGGGCTTGTGTTGGGTGCCATTCGCAAAAGATGCCAGGTTATTCCGGCTGATGGATTATGGTTCCAACATCATCCTCAAATTTGTTATTTTCATAACCGTTATCCTTGGGAGCATAGGCCTTTTTGCAGTAAGTCTCCCCTGTTCCCTCCACCCTTTCCACTCTTCGGCAGAGCCATCTTCCCCGGTGGTTGGGTTGCAGCCAAACACCTGTTTTCTACTGGTGTATTGCCGTATAGTGTGATGAT
>NW_008761017.1:0-650 GCF_000715545.1 Opisthorchis viverrini | reverse complement strand
AATGGCGTTCATGCTGTCAGTTACCATCCGGTGTTGAGGGTTTAGGCACCGTGCATATCCACAGGAGCTCACTAAAGACACTGACGGATATCATCTGTTGTTCTATTGAGCAGAGGTATGGCGAGTCAGTTGCGTGACGGAGAGAAAGCGATCACAATAAATCAGTCGATAGAGCCCCTGTACGGTGAATGGAAGATTGGCGGTTGGAGTCCGCTACGTAATCTTGAACGAAAACAACTCAGGCCAATCCGTGTTGCGAAATCGCACCTCCGACTGAACGCCTCGTAGTCAACCCAAGAAAGGTGCCACATAGTGTGCAACGTTGAACGTTTTTCAGTTTTTCAAGAGGGATGGTGCCCAAGCTTGCGCTTGGAGTGCATATTTACACAGGTGACTCGAATGGTATATCACCTTGGGCTCGACGATCAGTTGACAGGTCACCCAGGTATGCTAATGTTCTCTGTTATGCTTTATTCTCTGACTGGCTACCGTGCTTTGCACACGTGATAATCACTTGTCCGCAACACATGTTAGAACAAACCCCAACTGCAAGGCAACTGGCCTTACAGGCCTGGGTATTGAAAGAGGCGGGGGTAGATACAACAGAGAGATGAACCCAGCAGTGGTTACTGACCGGAAGGTCTGTGGTT
>NW_008761016.1:0-650 GCF_000715545.1 Opisthorchis viverrini | reverse complement strand
GTTGGAGTAAGTGAATGAAATGTCATCATCTATTGTCCGATACCCCAAATTGTTTCGGCGATTGGGTCGGATTGATGAAAAAGACTGGCCAGCCATCCCAAAACTGGGGTGAACACACCTCAGACTTTACAACCTCCGAATCAGGAAGCTCTCACGACGGAAGGCACCAGGCGAACAGCGTTCAGAGTAACTGTCGTTAAAGCTACTGAGTGAGCCTGAGCTCTCGATATTCACTTTCACTCTTACAACAACGGTGCATTTTTGACCGCACACTGTAATAAGCAGTTCTATTTTTCGCTAGAGGCCGCATCAAAGTACTAACTCAGAGAAAACTAGACATTACTTAGTTCTGGCGACCTCCTAAGAACACATTATTCATAGGATCGGTATGATACCATCTAGCCAAAACTTCCAACTGCTTTGGGGCCATTTATTCCACATCTGGACTAGACTTATTAGGCCTCGGAAATCATCCATAAAGTACACTCCTAACACAATGTTCCGGTTTTGAGCGATTTTCAAGGTCACTGTATGATGTCCGAGTAAAGGTTATTTCTGTTCTCAGTTTCTGATTGAATAGGATATGGTTGAAACCATGATATCGACGCAATCATTGTGAATTTGCCGTCCGAGTTAAAAACACATGCATA
>NW_008761015.1:0-650 GCF_000715545.1 Opisthorchis viverrini | reverse complement strand
ATTCAAATGACCGGGAACGTGGTGCAAAGTTTTCTGCTTGCCAGTAATCATGATCAGTGTTTAAAGAAGCCTACACAAAAGACAAAAATGCATAATGCAACAAAATTTGAGGGCAATCCTGACTTATCGTCACAATTGATGGGATTTTCAATGATATCTATCATTTGTTTTGCTATACTTTAGATATGTTATACTATCCTGATTCACAAGTAGCCGTCAACATAATTTTCAGATTTGTAAAGTTGTTCTAGTACGTTCCAAAGCTGTTCGACTCAGTCGAGATCACCTTTGCCAGGTGACCGGTAGAACAAAGCTGATAAACAGATGTGGCACTTTAGAGAAGACATCTCCCCAAACGGCCTAGTAACTGTAATGAATGCCGACGATAATGCTGAGTATGTCTGTTTTCTAAATTGTCATATACCATCTCTATGAGTGAATCATCGTTACTGAGTGCTAGACGAGCTTCTAGCCTACATTCAGACATGAAGACATTCCTTATCGTCAGTCATCGCTAGAGTAAGTAGGAAAATGAGACATTCCATCTAGGTAACGCCGTGGTTCAGATGTCTCATCACATAATTAGCTGACTTCCGTTCCGTTGTACACAGTTTGTGAGATGGCTAACTTTCCGCTTTGATCTCAATCAA
>NW_008761014.1:0-650 GCF_000715545.1 Opisthorchis viverrini | reverse complement strand
TTTATAAAAAGGCCACCATTTCTGTATCACATTTAGTAATGTTTTAGAAAAATAGGTTGAAGCTCTTTCTTAGAAGACGCCGAATCCTTTGAAGTAGCCATAAGTCCATTCGGCTGCGCGTTATTCTCGGGGACGGACGTTTCGTCAGTAGGTAGAGACTGCAGGATCAAGTTCATCGAATCAGTTTGAGCTTGTCAGTCATCGGGACTGATTTTAGTGCTGCAATGCCCTTGGATTGTTGCGAGATTGTATTTCAACGCGCCATCACTACGGATTTTACGTGACACTTTACGTTGTTACTTGGTTCGTTTGTCATCCGTGAGAATTATTTCGCCGTTCTTTTGCAAATACCCCACGGATGTTACACAAGTTACATGAAGCATGTCACCTCAAGCGGCAGATTTTGCTTCTTTCGGAGAAGCCCAGCATCACGGCATCTCTTCATGTTGTCCATAGACAGATTTCTGATCTCAGCTGTTTTGCTTCCAACAAAATGCTTACGTGTTATGTGAAACACTTCTGGTTATCCTTTGAGGAATAGTTTAGTCGTCCCTAGAGAAAATCAAAACTCCCTATGCAGCTCATGGGTCGTTCGACTGCGCACCGGTTTACCTGGGAGGCATAACACACTGGTTTTATGAAATTTCTGG
>NW_008761013.1:0-650 GCF_000715545.1 Opisthorchis viverrini | reverse complement strand
CTTCCTCTTAGCAAGTTCACTTCCTGACCACTGAGATCTCTGGAGCTGATCAATAATGATCAGTTGAGGAGTTTTGAAAAGTGACGTCAACGTATACCAAAACCCCAGATGAACCGTACAGCGTTTCCTTCCTTATTAGAAATCATAAATAGTGCGCACCTCGCGAATGACCGAGTAAACTCCTAAACATCGACTAAAATAGCAAAATCTCAGCATATTATCTACTAACAAGAATATGAGCAACTTATAAGGAAGTACAAATTTCGAGTGGACCCTTCCTATGAGAAATCGTCGGTCACAGAGGCAAGTGTGTCTGCGTGATAGGAACATTGCGTGGTTGAACATTGCGTGGCGTTATGTCCTGATAAAGGGCGATTTAGTAACACTGCGCTATAACCGGATTAGTGTTCAACCGCTTGCCAAGGGGATGAAAATTCGAATGTTTTTGTAGAACCATGAAATGCGCCCTGCCAATGATTCCCAATGAGGATGAAGCTGCAGCAGGTGGCATTTCAACTTCTCGGCTAATTAGCATTCCATTTCATCTTGCGAGCAACGTTGTCCCAAAGCTGCGAATGAAACTCTCCGTGATTTGATTGATTTGTTTCTAGCTGCACTTTCCTCTTGTACTTGCCGGAATACCACCCTTG
>NW_008761012.1:0-650 GCF_000715545.1 Opisthorchis viverrini | reverse complement strand
GCTCAACTGTAGCACCCTTTCGGTACCTACCTACCAAACCAACGAAACGGGTCACGAGAACTGAGACTCCCAAGTTGCCCAAGTCTAGTCAAGGACATTTGAGATGCTGAGGTTCGCTTCGAACCACGAACCGTAAGCTGGAGCCTGAACCACTGAGCTATCTCACGCAGTCAGTCACAATGCATTGTTGGTCTGCAACTAAAATTCCCAGCTCAAAGACTTGGTCGCCATTGAAACCTGGGTGATCAATACTCCCCTAAACTGCAACCCCTCCCAGTACCTACAATAATCATCAACTCTTTTAGTCTAGCCTTCGTCAACTCGCAGCCTATTTGACTGCAGCAACAATACCATTCATCACAAAGAATAGACAGACAGATATACGCGTGGAGTTTGGTTCAATATCAGCCATCTAATCGTGCGCGTTACAGGACCTGTTACAGGACCTGAGGAACATGAGCTGTCTTACCACATCTGATGGTGCGTGCTTCTAAATTGTGGCACTTATGCACACCGCGGTCATTCACAACCCAGGCTGCCACGGTATTTCAGCACTCATCTTCCGACTAGGTTAACAGAAACCCAACCGAATATCATTTGAACCTCCCGATTATAATAATTGAGTCTGCTATACAAAGGCTGTCTGATAT
>NW_008761011.1:0-651 GCF_000715545.1 Opisthorchis viverrini | reverse complement strand
CTTCATCAAGAACAGGTAGCCGGTAGTTCAAAATTTATAAGACTAGCAATCTAATGGTGCAATACAAGGCGTAAGGTAAATGTGATTCGATTTGTTTTCCCGCGCCTGCACAATTTTACAAGCATTGTCGATTTACTATATACACCATAGTGAACAATTAAATTTCTAAAAAAACGTACACAAACCGTACGAAAGCTGCAGGTGTGCAGTATGAGACCACATAACTTTATCTTAGTCCCCAGTGTTCAGCCAGCGTACTACTTGTCCCCATACTTTGGATGGATGCTTCGATTTAATGTTTTGGTTATAACTCAACCAGATAATTATGGGAACATCTTTGTTAGTTTGTTATGCTGGGATACTGTGGCCAAGTCACGGTAGACGATTATTCAGTATTAGCAGTAACCTTAATCCATGAAAATAAATCGTTAGATTTACACGATATTCGTGGGTTGTCAAGTTACGTGGGCCGCACTTACAACAATATCTCACACACTATTAAACTTAAAAATTTAGAAGCTGCTGACAACTACTATTCCTACTGATTTCACCGGTCTTTGTATCATCACCGAGCCCACCAACAAGAGACAGTGCTAAAGACGGAAGACTATTTGGAACATAACACTGTTAGCAAATATGTCTTCACGTGAT
>NW_008761010.1:0-651 GCF_000715545.1 Opisthorchis viverrini | reverse complement strand
TCATTAGCTACAGGAATGGCACCTCCGAATATTTTGCATCCACAAAGGAAAGGTTGGTTCTTGAATGTTCATCGAATTATTTCAGCCGTAAAACTATCTGGAGGGGCAACCCTGAAAACGTCGTCACTCTCTAGAAATCGATTCCATTGCGCGAATACATAGCGGCTGAGGATGAGAATACGGCCTCATATAAGTTTGTTGAGAAATGTGCTGCTATCCAGTCTTCACGCTTCACGGCATCTCGGAAAGCGTTAATTGAATATATGAAGGAGATCCATATAGTAATTGTGCGTGTAGCATGCGATCGAAGCCCAGTCACTTCTGCAGCAGGAGGCCCGCAAATCCAACGGGTAGTTGATGAATTCGACGAAGCTATTAAAGACGGTAAATCTGCTGACTGCAACACTGTATGAAGCACCGCCTGTCCAGTTCGTTTTTTGTCTAACTACATACCGAAACCAACCCGTAGTAAATTTTTTTGTCCGGAACAAAATCATCATTTTCTTAGTTTTTGTACGATCGCCCTTCAGTGAAACTGCGGCTAACTGGAGAGAAGTTGGGCACCTTCAGAGCCTTGGCGAATTGTGGAACGCCGTCTTGTGATATTCGGCGCGTTTTAGCGGATGGATTCGGCAGGGCTCTTGCCATTCA
>NW_008761009.1:0-651 GCF_000715545.1 Opisthorchis viverrini | reverse complement strand
AAGAGCGAAAAATGCAATACGCAGCGAAGTTTGGTTAGCGAAATACAACATGTGGAGACACGAACAATTGGTTGTCCGCATCCCCATATCGCAACTAATTAGATGCTGTGAGACAGTCTAGAGGACTGCTGAATGATTTTGTCGGTTGATTCGTGTCATGTGACACGCCGTTGGATCAATACTCGCAGTCGCTTTGGTACATAGGAAGTGAGATGGGACGACTCATTCGGAATGAATACGTGCCCGATCTCATTAAAGGTGGACGCAATTGATTTTTTGGATGAACTGTAGAGTCAAAAGGTGTTCCCGGTAAGGGAGATGCTCACGCATTCTCCTAGAAAGCTGCCATATGGTGCGCCCAACATACTCCGCTGAATAACAGTAGGGGAAAGAATACAGAACCATATTTGGGTTACGACTGGCATCTGGTCGTCGAGGCTTAAGCTGAGGACCACACAGTTCCAGCTGGAAATGTGCGGAACAAGCGGCGAGCCTCGGAAGGACCAAACAATCTCAGAAGCCGGCTAATACATCAGCTTCACTAGAAGGAATCGCATCTTGATCCTTACGTTGAAATGGTGTGAAGATAAGCATCAGAATGAAGCCAATGCGTCATGTGTGGCTGGGCCAAAACGGCTGATGTTACATTTT
>NW_008761008.1:0-651 GCF_000715545.1 Opisthorchis viverrini | reverse complement strand
TTCACGCTTGAGGGCGTACTAACTGCCATTAAAACTCGTCCCGTAGATTCTAGAAGACATTCAGTCTAATAACAAGCCCGAAAGACTTCTTTTTATATATGACGTATTTTGATGTTTCTCTCCGGTTCTTCCCGATCTTTTTGAGAAGTCGTTTAACACCGTCAGTATTTTTGGGAACTTGAGCATCGGTGGGCACGAAATCTCAGAAAAGTTGACAGATTCTTTGGTGTTTGGATTCCGTATCTCCTGTTGCACATGACATGTGGCCAATCGGTATCAGGCGAATGAAAATGTTCACACCGATACTACGATGTTTTCGAGGTTGTAACATTTGCTTGTGGATGTTTCTTCTGAGTGAGCTAATTTTCAAGGTGAACCAATTTCACGATCAAGGAAGCTGTGCCACAATCTACAGGCATGGCAGTTAACATGCACCCACGGCAAGCGACAAGGCACACCGTTATAATGAAAAAGATCGTTGGCCAGTTGATTAGGCTAACCCTTTTATTTGAGGCTTGATAATCAACGGTACACACAAATGCAAGCTTGGCAATCAAGGTTAGCATCCAGGATAAGAGGTCGCATGGCCACCAATGGATGTTGTAGCGGACTAGGACTTTATCAGTGTAGAAGACAGCTTGCCAACAGTGT
>NW_008761007.1:0-651 GCF_000715545.1 Opisthorchis viverrini | reverse complement strand
ACTTGATTGGTCGAACTGATGACAACATCTAGATTCACCATTGCTAAATTGCACGGAACTCGATTGGTTGATTTCAAGAGTATGAGCATTATATATTTCCACTACGGAGAGGTTTCGCTCACTGATGCGAGCCAACTGACGATGGGATAGTGGAATCGATTTTGCTGGTCGTTCAACTCTTGACACTTACCCGCAAAGAAGAGTAGCGGAACCGGGAAATTAAACCTGAAGTTCGCCACATAAATTGGTCGGAGCGACCGCCTTTTGCGTCCGTTTTAACGTCACCCTGGTTCTGTAATTTGAATAACCAATTGCCGCAGCAATTTTAGTACATATGCTGTCCACAGACAGACAGACGCATCAGTAGATACACCGTTGAGTTCACGAGTACGCCTTTGCCGGAGTTCCTGGTTCAGTCTAGCTTTATTCACAGCGTGTTGCTCTCCAGACAAGTTCATCGAGTTCACCGCCTTTAAAATGCTGATTCATCGGTCACAACCACGCACATCACCGATATCAAATGTTGGTATCATGCCCTCTCCTACAGTCACGCCGCTAACCCCAAACTTTCACACCTATTTCTCCGTTCCTGTTGTTCGTAATATAACTGGGGTTTCTGAGTAATGTTCGAAAAACCGTCTTTCTCCCTCG
>NW_008761006.1:0-651 GCF_000715545.1 Opisthorchis viverrini | reverse complement strand
TGTGACTAGTTCTGCGGTAGTTATCTAGCCAAAGGAGAAGTGTACTTCGTGACATCTAAGTTCACTCCACTCATCTGCACGTTTGTTCATCTGTGCACCGAAGACATTGGTTTCTGGAAAGGACAGGTGATGTGAACATGCAAGTCAACGGGGGAGTTTTGACCAGTACAAAGCCACTTTAGAGTAAGAGGGTCTATTACTTGATACTAAAACAAATGAACTACGGATTCACATGTTCTTGGTCTCGATGGATTTTGATTAATCGAAATGAACGTTCCAACCAGTTGTTGATAAGTCGTGTAATTGCGGTACTCAAGAAAACTTTTTGACTTTGGGGACGATAGACGACTGGAATTCGGAATGAAAGTCTAGTTAAATGTAACAACCATGAGATGTCATATTAGTCCCTTGCGTTTTCTTCCGCCATCAGGTCTTTGAATTTGCAAACTCATCTGTAATCCTCATTCAAATACTGTCATCTGTACGAGGAAGAGATAATGGTTAGCAAAGTTCCGCGTGGAAACATTTGACCTATGAAGGCCCAAATGATCATTCCAGTGAACTTTTGTGTCGGAGACATCCCGGAGACATTGAATTTTATGTTTGTCATTTCGGACTGGCCAAATCAATGAAACTGGTTTATCTTATGCA
>NW_008761005.1:0-651 GCF_000715545.1 Opisthorchis viverrini | reverse complement strand
TTGCATATGAGAGTTTTGCTTTCCTGTCCTTTAACTGTTCACTTGGTGTTTTTCAATAAACGACTCGGCAGCGAAGGGCTTTTTCGTTTCAGTGGTAGGAATAATTTGGGTTGCTCCAAACCGGAATGGGGATACACGGCACTCTAGTTTTGCTCTTATTGGGGCTCATCAGCGGTCGTGGGTTTTAACTGCGAGCATCGGGAATTTAAGGCAACCGCTACCTCAATAGCGTATACCGGAATCGTCCAAACAGATGGCCGAAAATTCCGACTGATTTATCCAGTGCTACTTGGCCGGTTGTAGCGATGCCCATCTTCAAGTACGATTGAGGAGCTTTGGTTTGATTCCGTCGACCAGGTCAACGCAGGCTATGAGCAGCTGAAATTTTCTCGCTTTGGCCCGTCTAACACCTTGCACAATGCAGACCAGTCATGCCTTGTTTGAAGAATTCGTTCGGACTAAAGTAGCACTTCCTCTTGGTGTACGAATAGCCGAGCTAGGGAAGTTCGTTCTTGCAAAGGCACCTTATTTGTCTTTGTTGTTTTTATCCCTTTACGTACGTACGTAGTACAAAGCGTCAAATGTTTGGGCTAGGGGTGAGGTGAACACTGCCGGTTATGGATTCGCAGTATACCAGTGAAAGGAAGAAGG